>NC_141548.1:4202500-4367500 GCF_021556685.1 Rattus norvegicus | reverse complement strand
GAGGGGCCATGTTAGCCTGTAATCCTGTTGCTGGGGAGTTGGAAACAGGAGGGTCCCTGGAGCTTGCTGACCAGTCAGTCGAGTTGAATTGGCCAGCTGCAGGCTCAGTGACAGGGGTGCTACCTCCTAAGATTGACAGTGATAAGAGAGACACCAGCTATCTACTTCTGGCCTCTACACACATGTATGTGCACGTGGGCACGCACAAGCTCATCTCCCACCAGGTACTATGCTGAGATTTGAGAAGCTGGATGGAGAAAGAATGTTTGCAATTTGAAACTTGGGGAGCTAACGGTGTCCTACTGATGCTACAGGAAGACAAAGCCTTCTTCTCCGGTGAGACTAACTCATGTACCCACCCCCCAACAGGAAAATCCAGGGCATTGGTTAAGCCAATGACTTAACCATGGATTTCTACTTAGAGAGCACATTTCAATTGACAAGTAAACTCACACATGATTGAGCCCGATGCAGAAAATAGTATGTGATGTCCTACCTCCTGGTAGGTCAAATAATCACATGACACAGTAAAATGAAAACAGGGAGGCCAAGGAAGAAGGGTCCTTGTTTTAGTTAGGGTTTCCATTGCCGAGAAGAGACACCACGGTCAAGGGTCCTCTTGTAAGGGACAACATTTAATTGGGGCTCACTCACAGTTTCAGAAGTACAGTCTGTTATCATCGTGGCAGAAAGCACGGCAGCATCCAGGCAGACATGGTGCTGGAGAAGGAGTCAATAGTTCTACGTCCTGATCTAAAGGCAGTTAGGAGAAGACTGGCTCTTCTACTGGACGGAGCTGAAGCCTAAGACCTCAAAGCCCATCCCCACAGTAACACACTTCCTTCAACGACGCCATACCTATTGTAACAAGGACATACCTCCTAATAGTGCACACTCCCTATGGGCTAAGCACGCAAACACGTGAGTTCATAGGGGCCGAACTTCTTCAAACGACTACAGTCCTGTAAGCCAGGGAGTAGAAAAGGAAGAGAAACCGTTGCCTCATCTGGGAAGTCTAAGTTCTAGCACTTTCCATGACACGAAATGAAAGCAGTGATCATCTCTGAGTCTGCTGGCTTCAAGCTGTAAGGGAGACACTGTTGGTCTCGGGGTGAGTGTTCTGGGTGGCATCCTGCTGAGGAAAGCCTGTCCTGTCACATGGCCGACCTAACCCCACGGCAAATCTGATTCCACTCTTCACGAACCTGCCTAATATTCAATCCAAAGAAGGAAAGGCATCCGCCATCTCCAAGTGCATGTTTGCTTTTAACGGATTCATAAGAAGGTAAGAGTTAATATGCATGCAGGCAACATTATGGACTGAGCAGGTTTAATTTATATTTTTTAGAAATATATAGGTATGTGATAAAAACAACTAAAGGGGCATGAATTTGAAAGAGAGAGGATAGGACACATGGGAGGAGTTGAAAGCAAAAAAGAGGCAATGTTGTAATTATAATCATATATATATATCTCAAAAGGTATCCATGGGCTACCATGTGCTAATTTTTGTTTTATCCAAAGTTGTATCCAGGAAAAGTTCAGCTGAACCAGAAGTGCCTGGGTGGAAACTGCATTGCAGTTCCAGCCACAGTAACTGTGCGCTATTGTTTTTAAGTTGCTGACCACAGTTTTCGCTGACGTGGTAAACAACCAGAAAGCAGAAACCCTCTCTAAAACCAAAACTACAGCTGTCTCAAAGGAAATGTACATATTCTACAAACAAAACTTCTCAAATAAAATATTACTGATTCCCTCGTCTCTGAGAAGCAAGCCTAGGGTTTTCTGAGGGCTAGAGCCATAGCAAAGTATAAATAGCTCTTGGGGTCTGTGTTGGTTACTTTCCTATCGCTGTGATAAGACGCCACAATCAAAGAAGTGACAGAAGAAAACATTTGTTTGGGGCTGACAGTTCCATGGACTGCAGTCCATGACCATCATGGCACAAAACAAGATGACAGCAGGCAGGCGGGCATGGCACTGGAACAGTGGTTGAGATCTCACATCTTGAGACACAACCACAAGGAAGAGTGGGAAAGGGAGAGAGAGGGAGACTAGGAATGATGTGGGGCTTTTGAAATTTAAAAGCCCGCTCCCAGTGACGCACCTCCTTCAACAAGGCCACACCTCCTAATCCTTCCCAAACTGTTCCACCAACTGGGGGAGGGGCAAACATTCAAATACATGAGCCTAGGGAGTCATTCTCATTCAAACCACTGGGATCCACTCCTTCTGGTTCCTGAGTAAGAAGGTAAGAGGCAGAGAAACAGGGAGCCATCATCAATTCAGACACCACAGAGATCTCAACCCAGTCAACCTCTTACAGCCCCTCCCACTCATGAAGCAAGGCATTTAAGTGACAGTGTTAATGCAGCTACACAGACCCGGAAAGGCTAGAGCTAAGAGAGAGCACAGTTCTCTGCTACTCTCAGCATAAGCTGCTTGATTAGGATTGGAGTTGATGCTACTGCGTCCCTACCCAGGTTCTTCCCACAGCACAGACTTAGGAGTAGTTATCACTCGTCCAGTCTCGAGGGGACACAAGAAAAAAGTGCTGCACAGGTCCACCAGAGAGGATGACATCTTCTCAGGATTTGTTGTCCCGACCCATGATTCTCAAATAATAATCTGTTAGAGAAAAGGGATCTAAGGAGCAACGCTAAAACCTTCAGAAGATGGAAACCCTCTGCTTTCTTTAGAGTGAAACCATGCGGGACCCAGGGGTCAATTCCAGTCCACGAGGTTGGCGAGCGCTTTCACCCATTGAGCCACTCTGTGTATCCTCCACTGTCCTAGTTTGTTGTGACAAAACACTGACCAAAAAAAGCTTGGGGAGTAAAGGGCTTATTCCGTTGTACAGCTTCAGTCCATCATGAAGGGAAGCCAGGGCAGAAAACGAGGCAGACACTGAAGCCGAGACCACGGAAGAACACTGATCACTGGCTTGATTCCTACGGCTTGATCAGTTTTCTTTCTTATACAACACAGGATCACCTGTTTAGGGTGGGACCACTAATCCCACAGAGTTACCGAAGGAGGCGTTTGCTCAGTTAAGATCTCCCTTCCCAGAAGACCCCAGCTTGTACCAACTTGACGAAGATTTAATCAGCACATTCACCTTATTTTTTTTGAGACAGGGTCTCACATTGAACCTGGAGTTCATTACTAAGGGTAGACTGGCTGGCCGGCAAGCCCAGGGATCTTCTTGCTTCTGCTTCTCCAGTGCTGGGATTACAGGCCAGTGTGTGCCACCAGGCCTGGTTATTATATGGTTGCTGGGAGTCTGGGTTTAAGTCCTCAGATGTGCGCAAGTGCTTTACCCACTGAGCCACCTCCCTGACCCACATCATGCTAGTTTGGATATGACTGTGTTCAAGTACATTACTTCAGAGGGCTGCATAATGGTCCATGGAGTAGCTGGGTGTGCAGCTCGTAGCTTGTTTCGGTGTTAAGAGTTCTACTATAAACAACTTTACCATTGATTCCTGATGATAATTCTTCAAAACGGGTTGAAGAAAGGAGTCGTCCTAGGCACTACTAATAAACAAGTCCTGTCAGGAAGGGTTGTGTTTCCCAAAGGTCCTTCAGCGTGGATTTTATTCCTTTAATTTTGCTGAATTAACGCAGGTGTGAAATTATATTTCATTATTGTTTTAATTTGCATTTGCCTAATCACTGGTCAGGCCAATGAGGTCCTCGTGTGTTGACTCCTTTTTCTCATGTAATCAATTAATTTTTATCAAGTCACTTCCAGGTAAGCCCAGCCGGGTCAGCCACTGTCCCCTCCCTCAGGAACCTGTCATCACTTCTCTACAAACTGCCTGTGAACATTAACTATCTACTGATTGGAAGCCTCCGCCATCTTTTTAGCTTTGAATAAAGACTTTCTGTAGATTTAGACTGATATTTTTAATACACTTACCTAGTGCGTGTGTGTCTGGGGAGGTCTGAGGACAGTTTGTGGCAGTCGTTCTTTCCTCCCACTGTACGGATTCTTGAGGCTGGGCTAAGGTAACTGGGCTTTGCAATGAGAATCCTTACCCACTGAGCCATCCTGCTGGCCCTAGACAATAAGACTATCTTTTATATTACCGATATTATTTTTTCTTAGTTTTGACGGTTTGACTAAAAATTTCAATTTTTATATAACCAGCCATACCCCAAATAAAAATATGTAACAAACGGCCAGATAATGTGATAAACCCAAAATATTTAAAAGATGTTTAACATTTCTTTTATTGGATAAGCTAGCTACATCATTGTGTGTGTGTGTGTGTGTGTGTGTGTGTGTGTGTGTGTGTAATCGCTGTTCTGGAGCTGTGGACGTGGTTCCCTTTGCCTAGCATGTAAAAGCCCAGAGTTCCATTTCCACCCACAGCCCAAACAGGTAACGGGGACACAATTCTATAACCACGGCACGTGGACGGTGGCAGCAAGGTCATTCTCAAGTTACATAGGGAGGCTAGCCTAGGCTACCTGAAACCCTCTCATAAAACTTAAAAAAAAAATCAAACTTCCGCAGTGACCTTTGCTGGTGCTGTGGCTGTCCAGCTAAGTGGTGTCCTGGTCAGAGGGCGTTAGAATGACATTGAGACTCAGTGACAGTCACTGAGACTCCAGTGTCTGCTGCAGCCATGTGTACCACAGAGCTACCAGACAGTGCACATCTGGATGGTAGAACCTCCCAGTGGACCTCTGCTTCGCTGGTTCTTCCTCAGCCCTTGTCCATGGGCTGCCCTTGTCATCTCAGATCCTAGGCACTCATGTGCCTCCATTGTTGCCCTGGGCACTGAGTATCCGCTGTAATCCACATCTGCTTTGTCAGTCTCCACGGGTCCCTTACCACTCTCCTGGCCACCAATGGGTCACATCATTAGGTACTTTAAATCTCAGTGAAGAGATAATTTCTTTTCACCAACTGTAAGAACTCATTTCAGTGTATGAACACTAGAGCCCCCCTGGTTTATACAGCCCCTGGGTACCTCCAAACAAATACTTTAATTAATCAATAATTCAGAAAAGTCATTCCCAAGGTTTACCATGCTTAGACAGCAGGTCCTAAGTATTGTTCAGATATTGGAGATGTTAACACGGCAGGATGTGAGAATGTGGACGTATTATGTTCTACATTTGAGCTTTCTATTCACTGCCTGTCTAACCCACATAAATAAACACCAGAGTCGGCCAGGAGAGCATTTCAATGCCAGTGGGCACAATTACACCACCATTCTTGTTCAGTCATGAAAATGACTCCTCCTGGCAATTAGACAGTAGATCCCAAGGATCTTAAAAACAGTTTTAAAGGGGTTGGGGATTTGGCTCAGAGGTAGAGTGCTTGCCTAGCCAGCGCAAGGCCCTGGGTTCGATCCCCAGCTCCGAAAAAAAAAAGAAAAGAAAAGAAAAGAAAAAAACGGTTTTAAAAATATTACATTAATTGGCTTAGCTATGTGTGTGCATGCATGCATGTGTGTATGTGTGTGTGTACATGTGCATGTACATGCATGTATGTGTATGTGTGTGTACATGTGCATGTATTCGTGTGTGCATGTATGTACATGTGTGTGCATGCATGTGTGTATGTGTACATGTATTCGTGTGTACATGTGTGTACATGTGTGCATATGCATGTGTGCATGTGTGTACATGTGTGCGTGCATGCATGTGTATGTGTATGCATGCATGCGTGTGTATGCATATGTGTATGCATGCATGTGTGTATGCATATGTGTGTGCATGCATGTGTGTGTGTGTGTGTGTGTGTGTGTGTGTACATATGTCACAGTACACAGGCAGAGGTCGGCAGACAACTGAAGGTTGGTTCTCTCCTTCCTCCATGTGAGTCTTGGGGATTGAACTCAGGTCATCGGGTTTGGAAGCCCAGTACCTTTACCCACTGAGCCAATCTGCAGGCTCCAAAGCGGCTTTAAGGCCACACCTATCATTTCAAAATCCTGGACATTAGAAATGAAAATTCTTTTCATTCTGCTCCAGACTTATCAGTATCTTCTTGCAGAAAACAAAGGAAAATATTTCTCTCTAAGTAAAACTTTCAAGTCTGTGAAGACAATATTTCCAAAGCTGAGACACAGAAAGACAGCCGTTTGCCTCTCAGATGTCACGCCCAAGCCCAAGCTCATGTGACACTGCTCACTGCTACATAGGACCTCTGTTCATTTAATGTGTATTAGAGCCACGACTCCAGAAAGTTCAAAGTCTACACATAGATTGATAAATTGTCAGTTAGCTTCGCCTGATACAGGTGCAACTCTCTGAACGAGAAAGTTACCCAAAAGGTTGCAGCTGTCCTGCTCTGCGGGACGCAAAACGGTTTTTATCTAACAAGGCAACCGTACTTCAGCATTCTTTCTTGTTCCTCAGAGATCTGAGCTTCAGGCTTCTTGAAAACAGGTTTTCTATAGATTTTCCCTCTAATGTGTTAACTGAATATTTGCCTTGTTCCTATTTTATATCTGTGTGACATTTATGCTCGGACATTGTGACACAATGAGCTGTGATAGAGATTTACAAAGTTACCATCAAACACAGACAATGGCCCCCCTTGGCTGAATTGATTCCATCACACGTTGATGAGGAAGAGGAATTTGGAACTTTTGAGCAATGTCAAATGTTGGGTGTCACCATGACAGTTTAGTGGGTAGAATCACTCGCCACAAAAGCTGATGACTTGATTTTGATTCATCGGAAGACAGAAATGACTCCCCAAAAGTGATCTCATACCTTCACATGTGTCTCGTGGCACATATATACACACACTGAGAGAGGGGGGGGGGAGAGTGAGAGAGGAGAGTGAGAGAGGGAGAGAGAAACATACATAGAGACAGAGACACAGATACACACACATCAAAATTTCAAAAGAAAAGATGTCCATCCATGTACACAGTGACCAGGGGGGAATGTGGGGCCCATGTAGTAGGTAGACACCAGGTAATATAGATCACCACCTGCTGTCACTAAACTTATGTCATTAAAAAGCCATAAAGTCCTTTTCTTCCCTTCCATTCCAATCTCATTAAGTATTATCTCGGTACCAGTGGGCTCTGCCATCAGGAACTTGGTGTGAGTAACCCTTCCAGATGGGAAGTTTAGTTTTTCATGACAAACGTGTAAACCAGCAACGCCGTGGTGTTTTGTGGGACCAGATGGCAAGTGTCTATGTTGTAATGAAATCTTCTTTACTTGTTCTGTTAGGTCATATATATGCTGTGCTCTGCCTCAAACCATAGGACTCTTCCAAGAGAGACCACAGTGAATAATCCACAGTGAAGATATGGCTTTATTTGTCCATTTTAAAAAGAATTGTGTCTGTGTGCGTGAGTGTGTGAGTGAGTGAGAGAGAGAGAGAGAGAGAGTGTGTGTGTGTGAGAGAGAGAGAGTGTGTGTGTGTGAGAGAGAGAGAGAGAGTGTGTGTGTGTGTGTGTGGGTGTGTGTGTGTGTGTGAGAGAGAGAGAGAGAGAGTCTCCCGTGGGCTATCTGATGCAGGTGCTGGGAACTGAATGCTGATCTTCTGTAAGAACAGGAAACACTGAATGGCTGAGTCATCTCTCCAGCCCCTATTTGTCTGTTTTTAATTTCCAGTGCTATGTAGTCTGGTGCTATTATAAAATCCAATAATTACAATACACAACTAGAAAAAACGAAACAAAGCATTCATCAAAACCAGACTCTTTTAAAAAAAATATTAGATCTAAAGAGTCCAAATTACTCTATAAAACACAAGCTTTTCGACTAAGAGAAAAGCTCCTAGGTGCTCCCAAGTCTCCGTTGACGTACTCGCTTAGGGAGGACGCTGCATTCGGAACTTGTTGGAAAGGTGAAGCTTCTTGCTCCATCCCAGACCTACGGAAGCCCAGTCTCTGACCTAGCCAACAGGACCTGAGTAACCACATGCTACATGCTAAGCTTTCAGATTCACTGACGGGGGAGGATTGTAAGGCGGGAGTCACAATATTAGATGTCAAAGGGAGCAGGTCTGTATAGAAACACGAAGGTGAGAAGGATGGCAGATGTCTTGGAAACTGCAGCAAGGACATCTCAACGAAAGCACACATACACAATCCCCCTGTGAACGCGTGCACTTACACACGACATACCCTCGCAAACCCACGCATCCTACGCACGCACAGCTTCTACCGGCCAGCAACAGCAGGATTTATTACCTTTTTTTCAGAGGCAGACAAAAGCTTTCGACTTAGCGAAACAACGAATTACTTTCCCTGGCAACTGCAGATGTAGGGTTGCGGGTCTGAATCCTGAGTGTACGAAGGTCTGCTCTTGAGCCCTCGGTTTTGTATGATGACCCACGTTTCCATCTGTAACTCTGTCTACCGCACGCCATTTTGAACTGTGTCAGATTACAATGTACTTTAGCAACTAGTGGGTTTAACCTTCCTCGACGTCCGTGAGCTGTTTTCAGAAATTAATTCTTATCGACCAATTTTAAAGTGACTTTGTTATCATTTAGACGGTGTCCTTCCTATCAGTATCTCAAATGAAACTGTTAAATCGGTTCATATTAATTAACTTGATGGTGAAATAGAAATACAGAAACTGGTTCAGTGGCTGCAAGTTCGGATAAAGATAAGAGCCCACACCTGGGAGATAAAGCCATGTCCCTGCCTCAGGGCCACTGAAGAAATTCATAAAATAGCATGCAAGTCACCTGGGGGACTGCAGCTGTCCCAACAAGCCTCCCACGTGTCCACCCTTTCTCTTCTCTACCCAATTAACAGTCATCTTGATTTGAATTAAGACAGGAATGGGGAATAAAACATTTGTAAGCAATGCATTTCCCCCTTTATAGTTGTTTGCCCATGACAGAAGGATTATAAATATCATTGTTGTCGTTATTGTTTTAAATCAGCATTATTTTGGGGAGAGATATATGATGGGCTGTATAATTTGGCTTATATAACTTCTGATCTCTCAGCCTTTACTAAAATTTTCAATATGTTGGAAGGGAGGGTTCATTTTTATAGATTTTTTTTTTTATGTTTCAGGGAAGATTTTTCTTCTCATGTTCAACAAGACCGAGATAATTGGGGCTGGAGAGATGGCTCATGGTTAAGAGCACTTGTTCTTGCAAAGGACTCAAGTTCCATTCCCAGCATGCGTGTGAAAGCTCACTCTGTCCAGAACTCCAATTCCCGGGGGTCTGGCACACTACTCTGACATCTGTGAGCGCCAGGAATGCACGTGACACACAGATATACACAAGAAGAACACTCAGACACACAAAATATACATCTAAAATAATTAATCTGAGCCTCAAAGGTGGGGCGGGGCGGGGGGGGGGGGATAGCTGTCCAGAGTCTGTGATTTTCTAGTCCAGAGTTGAAGGGCAGGAATGGATTGGGTGGGCTACTCCTCCAAACTTCCCTGTTGCAAACTTGCTTTTGCCAGATGGGTCAGGACCAGACTTGTGTGGCACAGAGAAGAGCAGCGTTCAAAGAACAAGTCTCATTCCTCGGCAATCAGTGCGTTCTTGACCTCCAACCATGAAAGTCTAGTCATGGAGGGAGCTACACTCCCTCCCCTCTGCCTCCATCTCTCCTCATTTCCCTCAGAGTGTGTCTTTAGGAGGTGGTGGTCACTTCACTCAACTTATTCTATCTCTGCCCGTTCCCTAGGGTTTTGCAGCAGCAGCACAGGGGAGCATTGACCTTGGCCAAGTGCTATTGCAGGCTGCAAAGACGGCACGGCTGGTGACAGGGTCCTAGCTATGGGCACAGAGACAGACCTCATTAGGAAAGCTGTGGACTCACAGAGCTTGTGCCCTGTGCAGTGAACGAAGCATTTGCAGTCAGCTCACATCGTGCTGTTTTCAGTTATTTTTAATTCAGACAAAAGACGTTCCCTGGTCCTTTGTGGCTGTTTTGTTTCTTCCATTGGGGTTCTGCGGGAGCTGTTGCCTTAATCTCTCTCTCTCTCTCTCTCTCTCTCTCTCTCTCTCTCTCTCTCTCTCTCCTGTCTCTCTCTCTCTCTCTCTCTCTCTCTTCTGTCTCTGTCTCTGTCTCTCTGTCTGTCTCTGTCTCTCTCTCTCTCTCTGTCTCTCTCTCTCTCTCTCTCTCTCTCTCTCTCTCTGGGAAATCTTCTTTAGCTTTGTTTCACTTGACTTGCACTTTTTACTTTCATTAAATGAGGATGAGGAAGCCCACGAGACTGTCTTTCCCTCTGGCAGGTCAGAGCTGTTCTGTTGGGATGACGCCAATCAGACCCTGGCTAATGTTCCTGAGAGAAGGGGCTGACCAGAGTGCACAGTGTACAGCAGTAGCTGTGTGGAACCTGAGTGCAAGTCAAGGGCTAGTTAGGGTTGGTGGGATATGTCGAAGTCTTCCCTGAGCTCTTCTAAATGAATAGCCATCTTGCTTGGATTTTTTTTCCCCTATAAATAAATTTGCAGATGTTGTTTCAATGCCTTGGGGAGTTCGTGGTCCTAACAGCGGCTGCACTGAGAAGGCAGTATTTGGAATGTCATCTGCAGAAGCCTCTTCCACCCTGGAGGGTGAAATGCTACCAGTCCAGTTTCAGCCTCTTTCCCTGGATGCTAATGTACATGCATGCGCCATGTCTTCAACGAACCCTAGGAAGACTTTCTTTCTCTCTCTCCTCTCTCTCTCTCTCTCTCTCTCTCTCTCTCTCTCTATATATATATATATATATATATATATATATATATATATATAAAATCTATTTTATTGGCTCAAATATTAATGTGTTCCACCATTATTTTAAAGTTAAGAATCTATATATGAAAAAAGTTTAAAAGCAAAAACTATGTCTCATTCTAAAAATGCACCAACTTGATCTGGGATTATTTTTGAGAGCTTATTTTAGCCATCTAACTTCTTATTTGATCTTATAATTAATAAAAAATGCTTTCCTAATTAACTAGGCAGTCTAGTTAGTTCTCCATATGGCCATGTCATCCTTTCTTCTTCCTCCCTTTTTTATTATTTCTAAAAACACTCTCTTTGTTCTCTCTCCCTCCCTCCCTCCCTCTCTCCTCTCTCTCCTTTCTCTCTCTGTCCCTCCCCTCTCCCCTCTCCTCCCTTCCCTCCTCCCCCTACCCTCTCCACTCTCTCTCTCCCTCTCCCTCTCTCCCCTCTCCTCCCCTCTCCCCTCTCTTCCCCTCCTCCCCTCTCCCTCCCCTCTCCTCCCCTCCCTCCTCCCCTCCCCTCTCCACTCTCTCTCTCCCCTCTCCTCCCCTCTCCCCTCTCCTCCCCTCTCCCCTCTCCTCCCCTCCTCCCCTCTCTCCCTCCCCTCTCCCCTCTCCCCCTCCCCTCTCCCTTCTCCCCTGTCCTCTCTCTCTCTCTCTTTCTCTCTCTCTCTCTTTCTCTCCCCTCTCCCTTCTCTTCTCTCTCTCTCTCTCTCTCACTGTTATTCAGGTTGTGGGGTCTTGTAGCTGTTCATTCTCACTGAGATTTTTTTTTTTGTGGTTTCAAATCAAATCACTCTAAAGTTCACTGGTCTCCTTTCCCTATGTTCTCTGGAGTCATGGCTTTTAAAAATCAAATGGATATTTTGGAAAATTCCTCTCGGCCTTACACTCTGAAGGCTGAACTTCTGTTATTTTTAGGGTATTTGTTGATTTCTGTTGGTTTCAATAAGCCTGGGGAAGGCCATGTATATCCCCCAGGCCATTAGTGTTTCAGAAGTAATCAAGTTCTACTTACAGATTCTAGTCTTCAGAAATGAGCGCATATAAGACAACTATAGATTGCTTTGCACAGATAACAAAATTCCTTCAGCAAATGATAGTCCTTATCTAACAGCACCATGCATCTTGCAGGTTTTGTCAGAAAATGAGTGTCTAACCAACAGATAAGGTTCTGCTTCAAGGAGCATTTACACTTAAGTATAATAATTCATCTCCTCTATTCAGATTGCTTTTAGCAAGGCTGTGACTGTTTGAGAACTGAAAGAAATATCACTCCTGTTCACAGGCGGCTCTAAGCACCCCTGACAAGCACTGTGACACTGGCCCGAGTTCATAGGGGCATAACCTTAAGCAAACCGTAGCAACATATTGCAAAATATATGCACATGAAAATATTTTAAAATATCGGGAGAAAAATAAGGAATCTATATCTAATTGCTCTGGATAAGGGCAAAGTCCATGTGCAAGGCAAGAAATGAAGAAGCCACACAAAATAGACATGTGACTGAAGATGAAAACAAAAAGAAAACCATTATAACTAAACTAAACAGTAGTGATGGTCAGGGAAGTAGATAACTGTATTAAACGGGCAAATTCTGATCATCGCCCACATAAAACTCAAGGCAAATGGAGTCAAACAACCTTGTGGAAATACAGGCAAGGGATAAGAAATGACAGCCCACAAAAGAGGACATGCAAATGATTGATTAAAAGATAGGAAAATATTCTCAGCCACCTCAGATTTCAAGAGGACTCAAATCCTAAGAACATCCACCTTCATGTCTCTCTGCTCAAGCCACATCGCCCACCTTCCCACCTTCCAGGCACACTTGCTGTGACTTTTAATCCATGGATGACTAGAATAAAACCCAGAGACACATACTGTGGCGCCTTGCCCTCCAGTGTCAAGATAAAATGGAAGATTGTGCAATACTGTTTCGAAGTGTGCCGGAAGTCGGAGAACAAACAAACAACAGTAACAAAAGGCACACGGCAAACAAAACCTGGCGACTTACAGCCAAAGCAAAGGCAACTTTTCTGAGCAGAGGCATGCTGGTTTTGCATTCCTCTTAGGCTGGCCGCACCCAAGTTCAAACCTTGGCTAGTAAGATTTTCTCTATCGAGGTAGGGAAGGATATTTTTCTCCCATTGTAAACTGTGAGCACAGTTTTCACAGAAACACAAGTTTACTGAGTTAGCCAGGGTGGGCTGTACTTGAAGTTGCTACAGTGGCCAGCGGTCATCCTGCCGCACAGCACTGGAAGAGCTAAAGGGGTTTGAAAGGAGGTCATGTTTTCCCAGCTGAAGGATGACAATTAGAAAGGCAGGAAGCCTGTTCTTCATCCACACTGCACTGCTGCCGAAACCATTCTGCTTTCTGCCTCGGTTCCTTTTCCGTTTGTGGGGGGCTGTGCTGAGTGTCTGGACTTCCACTTCATGTGCCCTGTTCTGCACTGCCGGGTATTCAATACATCAGCCGGCAAAGTTCAGATCCTTTGCACACGGGCTATCCTGTATCTAGTTAACACAGTGAAGCTAGGGGGATGGGTGCTTGGATAATCAGATTTGTGCTATTTTAAAAAGGAAAGAAAAAAGACAAAAAAGTCAAGATGGTAGCAGGTCCTCTATGATCTAAGTGCACCAAAGCAACATGACACTCAGCCCCACTTCTCGCAATGAAGAGCGGTTATCTGCAGGTGCCATTTCTACCACCTACTGCTGGACTGCTCTGCGTTGTGTCCCAGACCTGGAAGTAGATGTGGCACAGGGAATTGAAAGGAAGAATTAAATCAATTGCTGTTCCGGAATGCTTTTTCCCCAAGCAAAGTTTCTCACAATATATGTTTGTTTGTTTGTTTGTTTGTTTTTTTAAATAATAGCTTCAGGCTAGGGAAATGACTCAGTAAAGTGTTTGCCACAAAAACAAAGGACCCGAATTTGGATCCCTCTCATCTGTGTAAAAGCAAGGCATGATGGCTCTTCCCTGTGACCCTAGTGCTGAGGACCCAGTGACAAGGATCTCTGGCAAGCTATCCTCGCCCAATTGGTAAGTCCCAGGGCTGGCAGAGAGCCTATCCCAGACAAGGCGGATAGCAGTAGAGGAAGACACCCAACACTGATCTTTGGCTTCTATAAGTGTCACAGTCACATGGGCGCGTGCGCGCGCGCACACACACACAAACACACACACAGACACACACATGTACACACGCAGGCACACACACAAATACACACATGCACAGACACACACATGCATGCAAATACACAAATACACACATGCACAGACACACACATGCATGCACATACACACACAGACACACAAGCACATGCACACACAGAGACACACAAGCACACACACACACAGACACATAGACACACACACACACACACACACACACACACACATACACACACACACACGAACATACTTCCACATTCCCCCACGTAACTTTATTGGGATACCACACACAGTCACGTATCCATCATCAGTGCTACGTTCCTGGATATTTTCATCACGGCAAAAGCAGAGTCATATTCATTTTCTCCTGCCTCCCACCAGCTCCCGACACCTCCACTCTACCCTGCGCCTCTATGGTTGTCCCCTTTTTGGATACGTCGATGAATAAAACCACAGTCTGTGGTTTCTGTCACTTAGCATAACGTTCTCTGCTTTGCCCATGTTGGAGCCTGCATCACGACACCGTTCCTTCTTGTGGCTATCACATATCACAGTGTCATTCGCCGTTTATCAGCCGGTGGCCACTAGCTTCTTTCCACCGCCTTGCTTGTCTTTAGGAAGCTTAGGAAGCTTAAAGAAGCGGCCTTTAGCTTTGAACTCAAAGAAAACCAGGGATTCGTAAATGCGACTATTGCTGTTCTGCATGGCACCCACTCTGTGTTTACTGTGTTGCTCCGAAAGGATGATAATGGGGCTGTCAGCTGTAATAACATGGGATTTGGGGGAAAACCTCAACTGTAGTAAATACTGTTTGTCTTAAAGGAAGAAGCAGGTAATGTAGACAGCACGGCTGCCTCTGGATGTGATTATGCTGGGATGGGGAGGGGATCTGGCTGATCACTGTGATAAAGCAGCTCATGAGTGGACGTCATCATTTCCTTGGTTATGGCTGTGGCTTCATACGGCTTAGATTCGTGAAATCACATTCTTTAAACACATCGTTTATTGGGTATCAGTTATATATCAACAAAAGAACTAATGATTTTTATAAATGATTTTATAAAGTAAATCTAATTGTACGTTTCCTTGGTTTAGCTTTGTTTTGGAGACAGGCTCTTGCTTACTTCTCATCTGTAGTTCTCTGCCTTCCATCCCCCCGTGTTCTGGGATTACAGGGACCTGCTGCTGCTCCCTGATCCACCCATCAGAGCCCAGACATTAACTGCGTCGTCTCAGTGATCAGTTATTCTTGGACCCGGGTATTTAAATATGGATACACATCTCTAGTATTACTGGACGGAAAGCAATGTCTTCGCTTGGTACACATGATGTCAGTTAATGCTGAAGCCAGTCAGACTCTTCTCATGGTACGAAGACCTGAGGGAGAGAGAGTTGAGCGGCTCGCCAAGGCTAACGGGTATCGTGCTGAGATGTCCTACTTCATACCCAGCATCCTTCATTGTTCCTCACACTCTCAAGTTCGCCCATCTGCATTTCCCAGGGAGTTTTTCTGGTCCACAGAAGAGGTTTAGAGCACAGGGCAGAAAGACACATGTTTCCTTTTGACTGCCATTTCCCTGCCTTTGCTAATTATGAACGTGTACCCAGATCAGCCAGTTTGCTCATTCTTAGTGGTTCAACGTAGTTCACCTAGGCTGATCAAAGTAAGGAATCCTGGCTTCTTAGGCAAAGGAAGGAAAATAATTGAACTGATTTAAAAAAAATAGAAGCAAGCAAAACTTTGCCCTTTAGCCCTCTGGCTGGACTGGGCACTTCTTTCGAATGACAGCCATTCCTTTCACTGTGGGAGACCCTGACTGTGGGCTAGACACGTTTGTCAGTGGCGCCCGGCTACTTGACACCATGAACTCAAACTGTTTGCTGAAGTTGCCATCCTAGCTCTGAATAAGACAAGAAGAATGGTCTTGAGATCTCGTAATCGCCTCCAGGCCATCGCGTGCCCCACGACTGAGCTCTGTTCAAATGCTACTGCTGTATTTGGGGCCACTGGAACATGGGCTCCAGTCTGATTAAGTAAAATGCAGGCAAACATGAAAATACTGAAGCAGTATTTTCTTGGGTTACATCGGAGGGAAGGGCAGCCATTTGTCTCATGCAAGACTTTCCTAGATAGACCAGGCTGAATTATCTTCCATTAGCCGTTCTCCCGGCTCTGTGCCCCGGCACACTGAACTGCCTGGACTCCAGGGCAGACAGCATGTCTCTGCCTGCCCGTGGGCCTTGGCCAGTGGAGAGCACGAGCATCAACCCAGGCTGTTTCCTGGGACTTCTGTCTACAGGATCGTAATATGGCCTTTCCTGGTGGCCTCAAGCCCACTCCAAAGGTCCTCTCCTCACTTCTGTCATTGTTTCAGGCCGAAAGGCAATGAGAGCAGCCACACTTTCCTTCTCCTTGTTTCCTAGACCCTGCCCACATCCTTAACCATCACTCCCTGCCTTAAGCTCTGCTGAAATGCACCAGTGTGAAGGTGCCAACTGTTTCCAAAACAGCCGGCATTTCCTGCAGCTCGGGGTCCTAGAATCCTATTCACAATATGAACTTCTTCTAAGTCCACAGCTTGCATCAATGTATTGATGTTTGTTGTGTCAATGCCAGGCACATAGGTGAAGGCGGGGATGTGTGGGGAGTCCTCCGGCATAGAGTGACAACCTCATGCCCACAGACATTGGTGGCTGTCAGGTGACACATGCTCATGAACTTGGGACTCCAGTGAAGGAGATTTTGTTTCCTGGATTGTCAAATGTGACAACTGTGAAGCCCGATGAGACTGATGGGTCGTTTCCTTCACATTTATAAATCGATTCCACACTGGCTCCGACCGTTTTGTGAACAGCCTCATATCACACTGAGACCTTAAATGACTTTGGGGGAGGTTCTAATTATCAAACATAAAAAAGTGTATGTTCGATACGATGAACGCTTCTGAAACAGCAAAGCTAAGGTTTCTGTGGAGGCCCCATCTGTTTTCTTTCATTGGAATGCATTATCATACATAGTGAAAATTACTATAAGACTGAAATATGACTCTTTACATCATGAATACATTATAATCTCAACACTCTGAGCTTCCAGCTTTGAAGAAGGTGAATTCTGAGCCCACCTAAATCCCAAAACAACCAGAATCACCTATGCAATGTCATTCTAAAAGAGATATAGTGAGAATAGGTGCTTTATGCTTTATTTTCTGCCATGATTTTTCTTTGATAAGGCCAAACTGTTATTTGGTATGACTTGGTAAAGCTCTACGGATGGCAAGCTAAATAAAACGCTGAAGTAGTAATTCAACGGTGTGTGTATGTGGTGCAGGCAATAAAGGAAGGAGGGAGAATGGAGACAAACATTGGACGAATTCAGGTCTATCCTAAACTAACCCAGGTCTATCCTTGGCATTCACTGTGGGCACCGAGAGAACTTGAAGGACTGTGAAAGCAGGTCTGAGAAGAAACACTAGGAAACTCTGGCAGCTTCCTTAAGACCAGATGGCTCACAAGCTCTCGTTTCTTATTTTCCAAATGAGTGGTAATTTCGTTTTTTTTTTTTTTTCAACTCTGCCTAGTTCAGCGTAACATCAAGGAATAGTGCCATCCTGCATTCGTGTCACATTTTACAATTTACAAAGCGCTTTCCTGTCCCTTACCTCAACTGTTGCTTACAATGGCTCAGATACAGTCAGGGCAATTATAACACCAGCTCATGGGTGAGAAAACTGAAGCCCAGAGGTGTCGGTCAGGACTCCTCTAGTAACAACTTAAATTAGATTAGACAAAAAGTGGAAACGTGTTGGCTCGCACTGACTGGATTCTTGGAACCTGGTTGCTACTAGGCATGCTGGAGCTCATTCTGTTCCCTGCATGGTCTCTCTAGTCTTCAACTGTTTCCATTTTCTCTCCTCCTCTTTTCCCTCCTCCCCCTTGCTCCTGACACTCCCCCTGACCCTCTGTGCACCAGACTTCATCTTCTGAATAGACTGAAACAGCCAGGCACAATTCCTACTACCTCAGCACCTGAAAAGATGGGGCCTCCCCCCAACCCACTTGACTTTTGGATGACCCAGAGAAGAACTCTCTGGCCCCTGCTGTTCATGCCAAGTCTCTGAACCGACTGTTGTGGTCCAAGGATGGAGAAGTATGCTTTTATCCATTTGGCTTAAGGTCTCACACCCAGAATTCACTAAGGAAATAAAATGGGGACAGAAGTGGGAAAAAAATGAAAGAAGAGAGCTGGCTCCCCCAGTTTGCATTGCCTTAAGTAACTTGGTGGCAGAATCAGAATGACTGTGTAAACAGGCCTTGAGAATCCACTGTCCCTTCCAGCCAGTCGCTCCAGGATCCAGTGCAGTGTTGCTAACCTCGTCCTCCCGGTCATCACTGTGTTCTGGTTTAAGGCTGGTGATGCTGCAAATAGGAACGGCGCCCACAGGACCGTATATTCGAAAGCTTAGTGAGTATCATTAGAAGGTGTGGGCCTGCTGGGGGGAGTCTGTCACTGGGGGGGGGTGGGCTATGAAATTTCAAAAGCTTGAGCCAGGCTCGGAGGCTCTCTCTCTTCCTTCTTGCGGATCCAGGTGTAGAACTCTCTGCTCCGTCTCCAACGCCACACCTGCCAGCACGCCACCACGCTTCCCCACATGACTATAATGGACTAAACCTTGGACGTGTAAGCCGGCCTCAATCCAAAGTTTTCCTTTGTAAGAGTTACCTTGGCCCTGGTGTCTCTTTGCAGCAGTAGAGCACTGACCAAGACAGGATGAAACTCGGTTTCTGTCCTGATCCTGATCAGCTATGCGACCTCAAGACCATGAGCAAACTATGTAACTCTGGGAACCATAGCTTTCTCTTCTGTAAACAGTCGCTCCGTCACAGGTCACCCAAGGGATACAGGGACACCGTGTACTCCGGGTGATACGAAGATTACAGAAAAGGACAGTAAAGACTGTTCCTTGGTTGCTATGCACGCTGACACTTCTGCTGCCCTCCATGTCCTTGGCCCTCTCCATCAGCCCTGGCAATATTTGAAAGGCACATTTGAAAAATAGATATTGAACAGCACTTCACATTTTTAAAGCTGAGCTTAGAAGAGGAGCTGGGGGGACAGATGGTCATGTACTACTCCGCACACCCACCCCCTCTCTACAGAGTAACTAGGACAGGAAAAGTCTCGAACACATACCAGAAACTGTTCACTTCGGTTGCCTCTGGGCAATGAAGCCGGAAACTGATGGAGGAAGACTCCGTCACTTTTCATCGACTTCCATCTCTAATACTTTAATTTTTAATAATAAAAAGTTAATTGGAATTTTAAATCATGATTATAACCCAAAAGGAACACAGCACCTACCTAGAGGGTATTTGAGATATCAAATGCTTCCAATAAAGTCTTGCTTGCTTACTGATCAAACTTGGCGTTTCTAGTTACCACATATATAGTAGAGTAAAACCAAGTTCGTTAGAGTAAAACCCAGTTTTCATTAATCATGCTGGAAAAAAAAATGCTCGTTTCCACCTACTGAAGATAGATGTCTAAACTTTTACACATCCCCTCCTGAAAAGTGAAACCTACTCCCTATTGTTGAAGACATCACCCACATTGGTCACAGGGCATGGAGAAATCAAGTTGGTACTGACCAGGATGTTTCTCCCTAATGGCTGACTTTCACAGTTCTGGGAGGTGCTCTGAAGGCTGCTTGGGGGATGGACTCATCAATAGTCGTACAAGCTGTGAACCTTGTGACTGCCATAATGGACAACCGATGGGGCAGTTGCCCGTGGGTGCGATCCAATGCTCAGAGACCAAAGAGGGAGAGGAGGCAGAAGGATTCTAAGAGCCGGAAGTAGGACAGGACTGAAGCAAAACTGTCTCCTCGGCATGCCGAGGTAACTGTACTCATGAAGTCATAGCAGCCATGATTGCCTGTGTTAGACCTTCGAAGACCAAGCCAGTCATGGAAGGGGAAGGACTGAGATTCTGTCCCTAACTGAGCTGGATTGCTTCCGGGAGAAGATCAGCTTTCTTTAGGGTGTGGCTCCAGTGAATGGGTTGACACCAAGGACTATTTGACACCATGAACTGGACTAGGTTAGGTGAAGAAGAAGAAGAAGAAGAAGAAGAAGGAGGAGGAGGAGGAGGAGGAGGAGGAGGAGGAGGAGGAGGAGGAGGAGAAGGAGAAGGAGAGAAGGAGAAAAGGAGAAGGAGAAGGAGAAGGAGAAGGAGAAGGGGAAGGGGAAGGAGAAGAGAAGGAGAAGGAGAAGGAGAAGAGAAGAAGAAGAAGAAGAAGAAGAAGAAGAAGAAGAAGAAGAAGAAGAAGAAGAAGAAGAAGAAGAAGAAGAGGAGGAGGAGGAGGAGGAGGAGGAGGAGGAGGAGGAAGAAGAAGAAGAGGAAGAAAAAGAAGAAGAAGACATAAAGGCTGAGGGGCAAGGTAGGTAGGGTAGATCAGGAGGGAGTTAAGGGGAGGAATGGGGGGGTTGGTTGTGATCAAGATGCATTGTGTGAAATTATCAAGGATCAATAGAATTTTAAAAAACATTTTACAGCTTCTTTATTAAAGTAGCGCCTACCATCTTAACTTCAACGATAAAGCACAGAGTATGTGCCCACTGTTAACTGTACCATTTCTCCTCCTGTGCGCACGCTGCCTTATTAACAGGATGCTGGCCTTCTAGGAACCACACCACATTCCAGCCTGGGGATGTGTGTGGTATTTTCAAAGAAAATAAAGGTTATATGGCAGCATATGCCAAAGCTAAAGAAGAGATTTAAATAGTATTTCTTTTAAAAAAATATGATGCAATGGCTACACGCTTTGAATGCTAGGCAGAGACCAAATGCTATATCGGTTGCCTAGTTACGTCTCTGTAGAAAGGTTAAATTGGTTACCTCTAAATCTGGCAGAAATTTCAAGCCCCAAGATTTCGTAATTAAGCCCAATTCGCTCTTGATCCCTTGAAAGAAGTCCCCATCAATTAATGGTCCTTGGGGTGTCTAAGGAGAGAGTTTAATAAAAGGTATTTCTATATATGAAATATGCTATCTTGCTCACATTTCATTAACATTGTCACATCTGGACTTCCTCCATTTTTCCAATTACAGTCTGTACTCCTGGAGAGTGAGAGTTTCCAACCCTGCTGAAGAGAGCTCTATCCCAGCACCAGTGGAAGGAACCCAAGTCACTTTAAATGGCTAAACTTTAAAACTGTGCCCTGTCGTGACAAGCTTTGCCCAGGATAGACCAGTCAATACCCTAGTGACAAAGCTGACACACTTTAACAATGTCCAGTTAGTGTCTAATGACAAGATGTTCCACTTGCCCCCTCATCAGCTCCACGTTTGGTGCCACCATGGCTCTGAAGCTAATGTCTCCTCCAGTAACGAGAGTGCATTACAACGGGTGCAGACTTTCCCAGAGTTTGAAGGCAGGAGGAAGCAACCTTTTCCCCCTTCCAGAACTTTAGTCAGTTTTTAAAAATCAAGGTTTAATGCTTTATCTTCCATTGAAGTGAACAATTGGACAGCATTTAGTAATTACACAAATGTCAGCTCCATGTCCCGCCAGAAGTCTTTTGGATCCCTTATTTACATGTTCTCTCTCTCTCTCTCTCTCCCTCTCTCTCTCTCTCTCTGAAAAGAATAAGAGAACCTTGGTTTAACTTATTGTATAGTTTCTTTCTTTTATGTACAATGTAACTGTCTTCACACACACCAGAAGAGGGCATCGGATCTCATTGCAGATGGCTGTGAGCCACCATGTGGTTGCTGGGAATTGAACTCAGGACCTCTGGAAGAGCAGTCAGTGCTCTAAACCACCGAGCCATCTCTCCAGCCCTGTTGTATAGTTTCGTATAGAACTTGTGTATTTACGAAAATACCAGCAGACGTTGAATTGAAGGTTTGAATATTGTTTTGGCAGTTCATTGTTTCAGTTTTGTTTTTTTTTTTTTTGTTCCTAGACCACAGAGTGACCGATTGTGGTGTGTGCACCCAAAACCCCAGCATTTGGGAGACTACACAATGAAACTGTGCCTCAAAACATGGATGGATGGATGGATGGATGGATGGATGGATGGATGGATGGATGGATTTAGATAGATGATAGATAGATAGATAGATAGATAGATAGATAGATAGATAGATAGATAGATAGATAGATAGATCATAGGTAGACAGGCAGATGTGGTAGACAGAGAGGTAGATAGACAGACAGGCAGACAGAGTGGGGATCAGAAGCCTTAGAAAGAAGAAATTCGCAATATGGTTGAGGAGGAAGTCAAAGCAGTTCATAAGTCTAGGGACAGGTATATGGCTCACCATGTCACGGGGCTTGCAGCAAAGCCCGATGACCTGCATTCAATCCCTAAAACCCAGGTAGGAAGACAGAGCCAGTTCCTGCTAATTGCCCTCTTACTCACACACGGGCATGGCAGTACACATGTGCATACGCCATGGCTCATGTGCACACACGCAAACATACCATGCACTTACCCTCCCACCCTTACACAATGAATAATGAAACAAATAAATCCACAAAGCTGACCAGCATCCCTGTTCAAAAACACAGTTCCCTTGATGATGGCTGACATCAAGTCTTCTGTGAGAATGAGAGGAAGAGAATTCCTTGGATCTCTCAAGCAGCATGATTTGGAAGATAGAAAACGACGGAACACATTTTAAACTATCAATTGGAATTCAACAACAGCAACTCAGAACCCTGCCAACTCTTAAAAGTCCAATTCCTACCTGAGGAAGCCAACATACGGCTCTCTCCAGTACAGCTGCAATCCTCTTTGTTTGGTCCTAATAGTTTAGAGAGATCAAAGCTCCAAATAAAACCCACAGAAGAGCAAGGGGTGCCACCCTGGGATGAGAGCATCTCCCGCTATTAGATTTTGCTACGGATGGCTGAGCAGGTGTCGTTAGCAGATACAACAACATCCAAGTCATTGCCTGCTCTTCCAAAGCCCTATTTCTTCATAAACACTCCATGCTGTTCATCAGTTTTATTATACAAAAGGCAGGATTAAAGCTAAGAGAACTCTGTGGCAGACTTGGGTATTATAACCTCTACACATGCTGACATACTGAAGAAGATTCAGGGAGGTCCCATGGCTACCTCAGTAGCACAGTTCTTAAAGCTTCCATTATCAGAGCCAGCACGCAGGAAGCGGCAACAGCCACTGGGGAACTATCCCGGCAAGCAACCACTTTTAAACGACCTTGTGATTTCACAAACATTGCTGATTCTTCTGCATCCTGGGCGTTTGTTGTTACTGTGTCAAGTCTGTGTGTCTCAAGCTATCCTGATTTGTGCATCGTCTATGAAGGACTGTTTCCAAGACCCCCCAAGAATACCACAATCTGTAGCTGCTCAACTCCCTTATGTCAAATGGCATAATATTTACATATAACCTCTTATACATTTTCTCTCTAAATTACTTGTAATGCCTAACTCATTGTAAATGCTATGAAAACGTTGTTAGGCTGCATAGGTTATGGAACCAGGAAAAAACACCATGCAGATTCACACTACAGGACTGGGTGTGGTTTTTATTGTTTGCTTGTTACTTGCTTTTGAAACAGGATCTCACATGGCCTAGGTTGACCTTGTACACCCTGTGTTGTTGGGGATGATCTTGAATTTCTAATCCCCCTGTCTCCACCTCTCAAGTGCTTCTATCTATTATAGGCTGTGCTTTACACAGTGCTGAGAATCAAACCCAGGGCTTCACGCATTTCAAGCAAGCACTCTACCTACTGACATACATTCCTTACCATCAGAAGCAGGGTTTTAAAACAATGTCTTCCTATTCATGATTGGTTGAATCTGCTGATACAGAGCCCATGCATGCAGAGAACAATCAATGCCGGGTTTTCCAAAGAAGTTCCACTCTCTTCCATTTTCAATTCAAACCCTGGGAGGTGGGGGTGGGGGCCTGCTGGAGCCATTTTCTTCCACCTTTCAAGGTGGCCCACTATGCTTAGGATTCTCCACGTTTTAGTTTGGAAAATCCTGTGTCCTGGGGGAAAAGAAAAACTGTATTCCACCAACTCCACCACTTTTGGGAAAATCAGGACATTTTGATGCTCTACCAATATAGTCCTAGACGGGGTTCAGACCTGAGGGTTGGCATATATAACACTGACAGAAGGGAGACTTGCTACAAAAACAGCTGAAAAACCTAAATTATCCACCCAAACCTTCAAGTTCACAAGTTCAAACAACCAAACAAAAAAAAAAAAACAATATCCATTTTATCCATAGGCCAAGAAATGGTTTCTTACTTTCAGGGATCACATGTAAAGGCAACTGAGACACGCCCAGAAACCGGCTAATAGCCACACTACCTAGAGATGCCGAATAGTATGTCACTCCCCTCCCAGTCTCCACATCTCAGGGTCAAATAATGTGTGATGTGGCAGGCAGACATCCCCGCCTACGATAAAACTCTCGCACTCTTCGATGCTATTCAAAGTCCTGGGAACCGAGGAGCAGCAGACAAGCATTTGGGCTGGAGAAACAGCAAAAGCGGCAACCTTTCCGGGCCACGCCTACAGGACCGCAAAGTCTAGCCAAGAGCAGGGAGGCACTGGATCTCGACCTGTCTGCTTCACTGCCAATCTCTAAGGAAAGCGAAGGTCTCCAGTGCCGGTATAATGATGTGTGACGTGACCCCAACTCTACTATCTGAAGTGTTTCTACTGTTCTCAACAATTGTCTGTTTCCTCGGTGGTAGGCAGAAAAACAGCCTCCAAATATGTCCAAGTCTCCATCCCCTGGAGCCTGGGAACGTGCAACTTGGCCTGAATAAAGGGACTCTGAAGGTGTGGTTAAATCAAGGACCTTCTGACGAGATTAGCCCCGTTCACCTAGATGTGCCCAAACCAAACGGATTTTTTATGGCCAGGAGTCAAACGGTGATGTGCCCGCAGTGCATAGTCACACAGATACGCAGTGTCACAGGCTTTGAAAATTGAGGTAAATGCTAAAAAGGAGATGGATTTTTTCCCCCTTGGACCTCTTAGTACATGGCTCTTAGCCCAAGTGAGATCCCTACAGATCCTATCCCACGGCACTAGAGTATGCATTTGCATGTTTCATGTTTTTTTTTTTTCTTTTTTTCGGAGCTGGGGACCGAACCCAGGGCCTTGCACTTGCTAGGCAAGCGCTCTACCACTGAGCTAAATCCCCAACCCTCATTTGCATGTTTTTAATCTATTCAACTTACAGTAGTTTGTTACCACAGCACCAGAAAACTAGTAATCTCTTAGCACCGTTGGACCGTTGGCCTGTTGGCCTGGTGCCTTAGCAAGATTTTGTTTCAAAGCCTAATTTGACCATTTCTTACCTAGGGTCTAATTTGCTTCTCTGTTTAGACTTTAAAAGAAAAGACTTAGTACTACACCAAATCTACTCAAAGTCCCCGTGAGAGTAGAAAACAGCACCACCTTTTACATGTCTACACTGTTTAGTGTCTTTCTTTGTCTTACTAACCCACGGATGATTGAGGTTAAGGGAACACTGAGTTGCACTGAGACCGATAATTTTGTTCAACTGAAAAATACTTTTCAGGGAGAGCAGAGAAGGCCAACTAACTCCTTTACAGTTGTGTGCAAAAGCGCAGTAGTTCTCAGTGTGTCCCTAAAGTGTTCCAGGGGCCGCAAGGACTAGAGGATGCCACTGCCCTTGACGAGCTCCAAGTACCGAGAGAATGATGAAGCGAACATGTGACGACCTCCACTGAACAACCATGCTCGAACTGATTTGAAATGTTTTCTGTGTTTGAGCACGAAACCCACACAATGTAACAAGAATATCAGAGATGTATAAAACATTCTTAGCTATTAGTAACATCTGAAGGAATATTGGGATGGCCTGGTGCTCCCCAAAAGAGGTTCTTTTTTCTTTTCTTTTCTTTCTTTCGGAGCTGGGGACCGAATCCAGGGCCTTGCTCTACCTTGCGCTTGCTAGGCAAGCGCTCTACCACTGAGCTAAATCCCCAATCCCCCAAGAGAGGTTCTTACATCTAATGATTACAGGGTAGCAGACATTCCACATGGTCTTAAACACACACACACACACACACACACACACACACACACACACACACACACACATACACACACACACACACACACACACACACCACCCCTCTTCAAATAAGTTCTCAACTAGAAATCCTCAACCCTACTGCACTTTAGAACGCTGAGAAGCCACAGATATCCAGGCCTCTCCCCTAAGTCTTCTGATTCAACTGGTCTGGTCTGGGTGGTCTCTCTGTAGCTATATGTCTCCATGTTTTTCTGTAAGTCCTGATGGTCAACCCCAACTCCGCCTGCTATAGGCAGACCTGCATGGAGGAACACATCCTGAAATCAGAATTCTAGTCTCTCTTCTTGCATCTGAAGCTTGCTGACTGCTCCCCAGCTCCTCATCCCACAGAGAGGTTTTCAAGTTATTCTAGATGTCTCTTCTCTCCTCACTTAGTCATCAGTTCTGTCCCCTTATTCCTAGACCCAAGTCTTCCCAGTGGCCTGCCTTCCATTCTCCCTTCTGCCTGTAGAATCATCTTTTCCAGGAAAAGTTCTCGTTGTATATTCTCTTCAGCCATGCTTGGCTGGCCTGCTACTGAAGTCCCACCTCTTCAGTCAGCTACTCTCTGGCTACTCCAAGTCTCTGAAGGTTTTCAGACTGCACCATTCCTTTTTGGGTCTGTGCGTATTTCGATATGTGATTCCTTATACCTGAGCTGAATTTTCTCTCCCTTTCAGTCCAAAGACATCTCAACACCACTCAAAGCTGTTCTCCACAGGGCCACCAGGCCAGCGCCCTCCTCCACCTGTTGGTGACTCTTTGCTCACAGCTCACCCGTGGGGCCTCTATTACTTCCCCATGCAACTGGCAGCACTGTGGCCCATGTCGTTTCATCCTCAGGCTCATGTGTCTGGCATTCATTCCTTTGTTCATTCAATTCAACACTTCTATTAAATATATAACAAACGCCAGGCACACTGGCTACGGGTTGGAGGCAAAATTGTTAAGTTGGAACCCACACCTGCTCTCTCTCTCTCTCTCTCTCTCTCTCTCTCTCTCTCTCTCTCTCCCTGAGCTTTTCTTGAAAGGGGTCAGATCACTGGAAGAACATTCACAATCAAACAGAAGAGTTGGGAGTTTTGTTTTGTGTGTGGTCTTTACAATTCCACCATATTAATAGGTTAAGAAAGAAAGCTCCCACCGAGTCTCTAAAACTGTGGTATGCGTCAAATGCTTACCTTTGACTGTTAAGGCTGTATGGTGAATGCCATTTTTTCATTCTGTCAATGTGTCTCTGATAGATAACTTCATTTGACGATCTTAAAGGACCTCATTGTTGTGAGTTGAAAAGAAAAACGACCCTCTTATCCAAAGGAGGGTCTTGGGCCTGCTAACTGCTAAGTATGCATTTGTGGTGTGAAGAAACAAATGGATGACAAATTCTAGAAACCGATTAAGCCAGGCTATGAGGCTTTCTGTTCTAATGGGCATTTGCTATCACCATTAGATGGGAACATAAATAAGTAATGGAAAGTCCAGCCATTGACTTCCAGTGGCCATGTCGTTCAGCCCAACGGAGAAGGGCGAGAAGGCTGAGAGTGAAAAAGCATACCTGAGCTGTGAGTTGATGGTAACTGACACTGGATGATAAGGACCTGGGGACTTCTTGTGACCATTATATCTTTGACATATACTTAAAATTTTTCATAATGAGGTTGGACTTTAATGTAGAGTGAAAAATCCCAAGTCAGTGTCTAATGGGAACTCCACATCTGGGGTAGTTGGGCCTCTCAAGTCTGCAGCCAGTTCTGACGGGCTTTAACTCATCTCCAAAGTTAATTAAGTATCTTCCAGAAGAAACCCACCGGTCCTAAGCTGACCCTTTGTTCTGCTTACTGCTAAGGGAAAAGTCTTGCACCTCTATAACCAATCCATTAAGATCAAGGCTTACTTCTCAAAACTAATTGCTCTGCGGCTCTGTCTTGCACAGGTTATCGTAATGTCTGAAATCCCTTAATCACTTTTGGCACCACAGGGACAACCATTATTAAGGTAACAACTTCAAATGTTCTCCAGCTCATATTTTTCTTTTCGACTCAGTTTTTTTTGTTTTGTTTTGTTTTTTTAAGAAGATAAGGGTAAAAGTGGGCGAAAATCCAATTTTAACTATCACTAAAAAGATCCATGTTTTCTTTAAACCCAGAGCCAGACCAATGTTGTTAAAAACTATAGGTAGCTGTTTTCTGTAAGAACACCAAACCTAAACACTCTAGTCTATAAGACCACTGCGACTTTCGTGGACCCTTCTGGAGTCCTACTTAGGTTCATGACGATCCTAAAAGGAAAGATTTTAGAATTCTTACCTGGTCAGTGTTCAAGGCCGGAGGCTCCCTGGCAGATCAGACTGTTTGAAAGGAAGAAGAAAACATACTTTTAAAAAAGTAAGAAATAGGGTTGGGGATTTAGCTCAGTGGTAGAGCACTTGCCTAGCAAGTCCCCAGCTCCAAAAAAAAGAAAAAGAAAGTAAGAAATAGCAAAAGCTGTAAGAGCTAAGTGAGCGAACGAATGCTTCTGTGGCCGGGGCTAGTGGTAATGGTGGTACACGTCAGAACCTACATTTTGTGAGCTTTCTCTTTTTGAGAAATATACAGAGTACATTCCTATACAAATAAGAATCTTCTGCTTTGTGAAATTCACACACATACAAACAGCAGCAAGCACACACCCAGAGAACACAAAGGACCAAGGACCGCCCCAGCAAAGCAGAACTCTTGGTGGTAGAAACTAAGTACCCTGGGAGTACTTAGTACCTTGTACTTGGTGGCAGAAGCTAAGTACCCTGGGAGTACTTACTTAGTACCTTGTACTTGGTGGCAGAAGCTAAGTACCCTGGGAGTACTTACTTAGTATCTTGTGCTTGGTGGCTGAAGCTAAGTTCCCTGGGAGTACCCAATACCCTGTACTTGGTGGCAGAAGCTAAGTACCTTAACTCTCCTTCTGGTCTAAGCTAATTGGTTCCCACCAAGGCCAAGCAAAGACTGTACTTCCCCTTGCCCTAGTTGCTGTGGTTGTAATGGTCTCTTCAACCTGTAGTCTTTCACAGGTTGTTCTGAGGTCCACAGGCACCTGCACTCTTTGCTACTAAGGCCCCTGTGACCTCAAACTGAGTCAGCCTAATTGTGCTTCCCACCAGAAGGAGCTTCCTCTCTCTTGGAGAACTTGAGAGAACCCACACCAACGCCTTGGAGAGCACCTTCCCATTCCTACTTCCTTTTGGACTCAGAACAAAAAGGTATCTCGCACCAACAGAACCGTGACGGAGGGTGGAAGGCAACTTCACATCGGGTCGTAGGACTAAATGAACACCGGTGTCTCCAGAGATCTCACGCCGGGTGAGACTGGCATGCGTGTTTTAATCTCAGCCCAATCAACTGTATTCTCAGAGTGCTAGAAGGGGGTCACGTGTTTTTAAATGAGCCAAAGTTATTAAAAAAAGAAAATCATTATCTTGTGATTAATGACAGCAGAGGAAAAGAAAACAAGCCAAGGGCAAAAAAAACAACCTATTTTCAGAGAACGAACCCTGGGGATAATAATGACTAAATGGGACTTAGAAAATAAGCCTGAGCTAGGGTACTCTGGGGTGCGGGCTCACACATCATTGCTGATAGCGTAAGTTGGCACAAGGGTCTGGGAAGCAGCTTGGTACTATTCATCAAGGGACTTAGATGTTGTTCTCCATCGTCATTTTAGTGATTCTACTCCTTGACTCCAACAACAGCTGCAAATTATTACCAAGGCGTAAGAAATAGCCCAATTATCAACAATACAACTTCCTACGCAAAGGAAATCCTGCATAGTGAACCAACAACGAGTGTGAGCCTGTTTTTGTTGGGGAGGATGGTTATTGCACATTCAAGGCAAGCCCTCTATCAGGGAGCTTCATCCACAGCCCGGATGCAAGAAATTTAAATGAGGAAAATGCACCTGGTACAGTCAAGAGACACAAACGCAGAATGTGATCTGCTGTGGAATATCAGCTAGCTTCCTAACGTAGAACTTTGCCCATCTCGCAATCCCATTTGAAATTTGGTTCTTCTAGGTCTTAGTTACTTTGCAGTCTGAAAATGTTAATACATGGAAAATGGAAAATTCCAGGAATGAATAATTCATAAGTTTTAAATTATGCCACTCTGATCCCCTCGATCCTGCCCAGGATACAAATCATCCCGTTGTCCAAAGTATCCATACTGTGTATGCTGCCTGCCTCTTCGTCACTTGCTAGGGCCATTTCTCACACGTCTTGTGGCAAAGCATTGCAGTCAGTCATTGATTAAATAGGAGCCTAGCGCTATGTTAAACTATCTTTATCATTTAATGTCCTCTGTTTTGTCCTGCAGGCACAAGACTAGGGTACTTTGAGAAAGACTACACGCCTGTACATGAAGCTCGTTTTCCCAGCCTCCCTTGCTGTTAGGTGTGCAGCCATACCACAGAGTTGGATAGGAGAACTGCGAAGGTAGTTCATGTAAGCTGCGGGCCCACCTCTCTCCCTCTCCCTTCCTGCTGGGTCTTTGTAACAAACCACCTCAGATCACAAGAAGGAAAACCTGGCGGGAGAACCGGGTCCCCGAATGATCTTTAGCTAAAGTCCTTGGTCATTCATCTTTGGGCTGTGGTATTAAAAACAAATAAAGACTTTCTAACTTCCTTCATCCACTGTAAAATTGGGCCCCTGCTACATCAATTACTTGGACCAATAAATAACAAATTACTTGAACTTAATAAATGAGAGCTATCCTTCCTCTCGTTACTCATAATTTATGTTACAATTTCCAAATTTTTAACGCTCCCCAAGAATTACTTTCATGATTAATAAAATATTAAGTCAAGGTCTATTGTTTATGTTTTTAAAATGTATTTATCTTGCATGTTCTTCCTTGTGGGTACGTATGTGAATATGGACACGTATACCACAGTGCTTGTGGGAAAGTCAGAGGACAGCTTGTGAGAGTCGGTTCTCTTTTCAGGTAGTGGTCCAATTCAGGTTGACATTTTTTAGCAGCAAATGCTTTTACCACTCAAGCCATCTTACTGGCCCGGGTCAAGATTTATTGACTAAGGCTAAGAGGGTCAAATCTAGAACAATGTTTGGATAATAATTATTTCTGCTTTTGAGAACAAGATAGATAATGTAGTTTAGAACCAAAAATGTTGTAGAGGGCACAAAATCAAGTGATTTCGCTTTATTTCAATTTTAATAAAACTCCAAATAAAATCTGCCTTAAAGAGGCCTGGTCTAAAGAATAAAAAGTCTTAGCCAATATATAATGATCACACATGTGAGAGGAGGCCCCAGCCTGGTGAAGGTGAATTTTGGAAAGTTCTAGATTGGACTTTTGCTTCCCCTTCAGTGGAACTGAAACTAGTGACTTCTAGAAAATTCTACTAATGTCCGAGGCCCTGGACATCTTGGATGTCCATCAAACAAGCGTGTGCTTTGATTTGGATACCCTTAGGAGCAATGGCAGACTTAGCAGAACTCTTCTAACTTCAGTGGTCCCTTGGAGACCCAATGGTCTGCATTCTAAGATGGTTGCCCAACATAAGGGAGTCAAATCCAGTCCGTAAATGACGAAAAGGTAGCAGGTCCATGTACGAATCGGATCAGAGACTTGAAGCCAGCCTCTGAGTAGCAGAGGGAGAATCATTTAAACCTGCAATAATGATATTCCAGATGTATCTGGTGCCTTTTAGGAGATCATTAAAGCCCTGTGCACAGACACTCAAAATCATTTCATCAGGTTGACCTTAGAGACTTACCTGTAATTATATATTAGCTAAAGAAACCATTTGTCCTTTCCTTCCCCCAGAGAGTGCCAATCAGTCCCTTTCTCCCCTGTGAACTGCAATCCCCAACACTAATAGTGCATTAGTCCCAGAGTCTCTCCACTCCCCTCCAGGACGACTGTGCCAGTATCTGCAAGGGGAACCCTAAACTCTCTCCCACCGTAGACAGGCTGAAGCCTAAAGCCAAAGCTCAGGGTTCAGCTTTTCTTCCCCTTCTTCCCTCTGCGGGAACATAAGCAAGGCAGCTCGGCAGGCCTCATTACCATGGAAACCACAGGCACTATGAGATCATGAGTGTATTTGTTAAAATGACTCACAGGTTGTTCCCCCAGAAGCCCCAGACACACAGCACACAGGTTTCTGGCTGGTTTATAAAATCCATTTATAGGTTTTTGGGTTTTTCTATTTTTCAGCTTTTATTGGCATATTTGTCACTATGAGGAGGGATTCATAAAGTCAATAGGACTTTCTCCTTGGAAATGAAAACACACAGAGAGCGGGGGAGGGAAAGGAAGAAGAAGAAGAAGAAAAGAAGAAGAAGAAGAAGAAGAAGAAGAAGAAGAAGGAGAAGGAGAAGGAGAAGGAGAAGGAGAAGGAGAAGAAGAAGGAGAAGAAGAAAGGAAGAAGAAGAAGAAAGAAGAAGAAGGAGAAGGAGAAGGAGAAGAAAAAAGACAGTAGAAAGAAAATGAGCCAGTTCCCTCTGTTCCAAGATTAATCTATTTATACATCAAGTTTACAATTGTCTATGGGAGGTAATTAATCTCTTCCTCATCTAAATAATTTAAGTATTCCATAAAGCAATTTTAGAGACTCAAGTGAAATAATTAGGCAAAATAAAATATTTATTAAGAAATACCAAACAAAATCACTAAAATCCAGGAGCACAAACTGTTGCAGAAGAATAATTAGAAATCTTAGTATCAACGTTTTTTTAAATGGATGCCGTGGTGACAATTTTGGATTTCTTTAAAAAAAAACACAGAAATATTATAAGAATACGTTTTCATTTTAATCCCAGATGTGGGATGTGTGGCTGCTTCAACCTGTCCCCAGCAGCTGACCATGATTCGCCTCCTGCTCTAGCAGGGGTGTGATTTTGCCAGCTGCAGACGTTTTTCGTGATTGTGTGACATTTGGAATTCTGGGGACTTTTGAGAGGTGTGGTGGGGTTGTTGGTCACAGTTTGTTAAATAGTCGTGTGTAAAGAAGAAACAGCAACAAGAAGAAATTAGATATCCTGATGACAAAGATCAAACTTGCCCCAGGAATCTCAATGCCCCTAACCAGCAGGACGTGGTGTAACAGTAACACCATCCCCTTTCCAACCCCTGACTTATTCAGAATCTCTCCCCTTTCCTCTCTATCCTTTTCTCTCCTATCCAGGGGGTTGAAAGGGTGGAAGGAAAGGGGTAGAGAAGGGCGGAAGCAAGAAGAACCCACAAACTAGCAAAGACCAGCTACAGGATGCCCCAAGTTTAAATATTTTATTTTTTACAATTCAAACATGAAAGAACCCAGACACTTAAAGCAAATGAAAATGACTTCTTTCTATCTAATAAACATCATTTTAATTTTTTTTAAATAAACATCATTTGAGGCCCTGTACAAACTGTGCATCCTTGTCTGTAGCTGGAAGACGGCGATGGGGTTTAGGGAGGTCTGTTCCAGACAGAGCACAGGCCTGGCCTTTTACCTTCTCTTTGAACACTGCACTTCAAACAAGGTGTTCTTGTAGACAGAGCTCTCCTTGCCTGCTGAGCACCACAGGTCTGACTTTGATACTGCTACTGACTCCCTTTAAGAAAGATCTGCTAACCATTTTAGCATACCAATTTCCTCTGTGAGAAATGGAACTAAGCCTTATTTCAAAAGAGCAAAAAAAAAAAAAAAAAAAAAAGAAAAGAAACACAAATTACTGATCTAAACCTAATTATCGTCCCCGCTCAGTAACATTATATAGACAGAAGTGCTACAAAATGGGCATTTAAAAAATCGCTATCTTCAGAATTCTGTACATGCTTCATGCATTAACCCAATAGCCACTCTGATGGTTTTTAAGGGAAAACCAAAGGACTCCCAGTTAGGGCAGACAAGGCTGTATACCAGGATAATGGCCCTTCTATACCCAGAAAAACCTGTCTGTAACTTCAACTCCACAGTCATTACAGGTCAGTACAGAGAGCTCTTCACTTTCAAACCCAAGCTTTGGGGTGCGGCTGCCATTGCTTCCCTCCCTCCACCCTCCCTGCCAATGGCCAGGGAATATGTTCACATACGATTCTTACAACCCTTCGGGTTGGTGGCAATATGAAACCTATGGAATAGCAGGCATATGACAGATGAACACTCTACATCCATCAGACAAGGAGACAGAGGCATAGAAAGTTTTCAGCAACTTCCCCAAGTGATTCTCACTCCACAGTAATCTTGGGTAACCACTCAATTCCTATTCACCCTCTTTATTTTCCTACACTAAATACATTCATAAAGTCTTTTAAAAAGGGGAGGGGAAGGCAAGAGATCAATCAGTTCACTCCAGGGAAACCCTTAAAAATGGCAGTGAATACCCGTATGGGGGAGGGGAGGGAATAGGGGCTTACGGACAGGAAACCAGGAAAGGGAATAACATTTGAAATGTAAGTAAAGAAATATATAAATATATCTAATAAAGAAAAAAATGGCAGTGAAGGTTTCTGTTCCTAATTTTTTAAATATGGTTCGACACAGATCAGATGAACACCCTTCTTAAACAGGGCTCTGTTGGCAAAGCCTAGAAATTAACTTTACTTTCCTGTTTGAGAATGTAAATGTAAGAGTAGGAGGCAGGCACTCCATCATCGACTGCAGAGAAAGCATACTCCCACCATCGCCTGTCTGTTACGATGAGAACACACAGAAACGTGTCACAACACTGAAATCTCACCTCTTCCCTACTGCTGCAGGCCTGCATTGCCCGGAAATACACCACCTGAGGGGAAGGCAGGCGGAGGAGAACAGGCTACCATGCCCACCATGAAGCCCAGCACACACTTCCCTCCAGAGGGGAAGAGTGGAAGCCTGTTGTCTAAGGAACTTGTAATCAGAAATGCCAGAGACCATTCAAGCCTCACTTACAGGCACAGTAATCAACAAAATACATGCTTCAGGAGAAAACAGGCTTCTCATTTAAGTTAGACAAACACTAGTCACGGAGTCCTTGGCCTTTGAGCTCAATACTCAGGCCAGGCTGGATTTATTTAGATCAAATCGATTTGCATGACCAGTCACAGAGGACCAATTTGTGTGTGTGTGCGTCTGTGTGTGTATGTGTCTGTGTTTGTGTGTCTGTGTGTGTCTCTGTGTGTGTGTGTGTGTGTCTCTGTGTGTCTGTGTGTCTGTGTGTGTAGATATGTGTGCGAGTGAATGCATGTTGCTCTCAGAGACGGGGAAACTCTCATTGCTTCAGGGAAACCACAAAGATCAAGCTATGTGATTTGGGGAAGCTATTTAATCCTCCTGAGTCCTGGTACCCTCACTTGCAAAATGGAACTAACAATAGCAGAATATACTGACAGCTGTCCTGGGGCCACTAACTCTTTGTTTTTTGTTAACAGTAGTGGACTTTTCTCTGGGGTTCTATTGATCGTATTTTTCATAGAGGTTGGGCTGCTCCAAGGCCTCTAGAAGGAAACTCCGGAATTAGCCAATCACAGTGGCTCCTTCGGCTCGTGTGAGTCAGGAGGGGGAAGTCAGCTAGAGAGGCCTCTTTTTCTTTCCTTCTTTCTCTCTCCGTTCTTTCACAGTGCTGTGGAGCACATCTGAGGTCTTGTGCATACAGGCCACTGTTCTGTGGTTGAGACACATCTCTAGCCTTTATTTCTTAAGACAGGAGCTGTCTGTCCATGTAACGTCTATGCACTGGACTGCCCTGTGGAGCCCAGGCTACCTTGTACTTGAGAAGTTCCTGCCCATTCCTACCCAGTGCACAGGCTGCTTTTTCAGCTTCTGAAAGGGATACCTGAGTGACGGGTGTCTTGGCTTGTACCTGTAATCCCTGTGGTTAGTAGCCTGGGGCAAGAGGGTTATGAGGTTGTGGCCGGTCTGGGCTACTCGATGAGCTCTAGTATGCTGAGTGAGACACTGTCACGAATAAGCAAACGAACTTCATGAGAAGAACTCAGGCCCTCAGCTGTGCCCGTGGACACTGAGCTACCCCCTGTGTGGACTTTAGCAGCACCGCATACTGACGGGAGCTAGCCCAAGAGCAAATCAGCTGAGGGTGTCAGAGTGGAAAGTCTAAGAGTTCAGCCCCTTAAGGCGCTGCCCAGCTGCTCAGTAACAGACTTGGATCTTGAGAGAAACCTCTATTGTTTCTGTTTAGGCAATGGCTTTTTTTTCCCCCTCACCAGCAGCTCAAAATATTCTGACAGGAAAAAAAAAGTTCATTTCATGTGGCTAATTTAAAGACGAGTCGGAAACTGTAACATAGAAAGTTTAGGGCACACACCAAATGCTTGCAAACGCTGGTTCTCAGCTGGCTTGTTGAAGGTGGGGCTGTTCATCCCTCCTCACAGGAGGAAGTGCTTTTACTCTGGCGGAATGACTCTTCTGTAAGCGGTTTTTGCTTCTTCCCCCCCAAAAATAATTAAGGCCAGAAATCATCGCTTTCTGCTCTTTACTCATCTAAGAGGTGAATATCGTGTGTCTAAGGTTACTTTAAACAATAAAGACAGTGTTTACTTCAGACAACAAGCCCTGTTGAGTTGATTGCAGTGTAGGAAAAAAAATCTATAATTAAATGGAGAAGTCTTCCTGACTGTGCAAATCAATTTGATCTAAATAAAATCTAACCCAGGCCAAATACTCAGTGGAGTAGCCAAGCATTCTGCCTTGGAGCCTGTCTGGGTTGACCGAAAGCCTGCTTCCAGTAGAAGAGAGTCTGTAAGCCATCCTGCCTGTGTGGGAGGAAGGGCACAGTGCCTCTGGGGTTTCACCCCAGCCTTACTTCAGAAAGGTACTTCTACTTTCTGTGTGGAAACACTAGATCCTCATCGTCTCCACCATCACCTATGCAACAGATACAACCACCACCCCTTTTATCTAAGGCAACACACAGTGGCGGCTGATATGTTCTTGTATTATGATTTGTCTTTGCCTGTGGTTTCCAGTCCTGAGTGGCTTTAATGGGGAAAAAAAGCTGGCACCGAGCTTTTACTTTCCTTCAAAGTACCCCTTGCAGCTTCTAATGAGCAGCCAGATCCACAAGCCTCCGGTTTACATGTTTGCTGGGTCTCTCTCAAAACTAGAATTTAAGTTCCAAGAAAAGAAAGAACTGGCCTGTTTTGTTCCGTGGCATCTCAAAGGGCAGGTGGCAGGGGACAGACAGTCATTCCAGACTTGTGGCCAGACTGGCTAACTGAATTGTAATTTCTTTTTCTGTATCTCTCTAGTTGTCACAGTGGTCAGCGACTGCCCAGAGAACAAGTTTTATGTCTGGCTCACTCTGCGTCAAAAATATGGGGTCGCTCGAGCAAGTTCATTGGACATCCTGATGGTAAGCAAATCAGTGTGTGCTCTGATGGAGACAGACAAAAACCCAACGTAGTCGCTCTCCTCAAGGTGCTTGCTGCTGCATTGTTCGAAGGAGAATGCATGTACAAAGTTAACAGGTAAGCCAGAATGAGGCCAGTGCTATGATGTAGGAATGGATAATCAGGGAATTAAAGATACCGTTGCTTATTGGGGAAGTAGCAGAAGGATGTTAACCCCTGATCTGAGCTTTATGGAACAAACAGGATCTAGCTCTTTACAAATGCTGGGCTGTGAAGAGAAATGCAGAAGGGGAAGTAAGGGCATTAATCTAGGGGAAGGACAAACCAGGCGAGCTAGAGACCAAGAGGCCCTGACCAAGAGACTGTTATCACCATAGAAACCAGTAGACAGTATGGGGGTTACTTCCAATCCCTAACGCAATAGCTATTCAGCTTTACTGCCACTCGGGTTGCTTAGTAAGGAAACAATGAAAGGAGAGCGCCAATCGTTAGTAGCCATGGCATCGTAGGGGTGGATTCGAGGTGTGAAAATGCAGTTGGCACCTGAGAGGTTAGGTGCTCTCCTGTGTTTGCTCTGCTTAGAAAGCAGGAAGAGATCAGATATGAGAACTGACCCCCACACACAACAGTGATTCAAACCAAAGGGAAGAGTGTTGAGTTGGGAAGAGGGAAAGAGAAGGGGCAGAAGAACCTGACATTCCACATCGGAGTTAGTGGAGCTGGGCACCATCAACAGGCATGGAGAAAACCAGGGAGCCAGTAGAGGTTACAAAAGTCAAGTGGAGCCGGGCATGGTGGCATGCACCCCTATTCCCAGTACTTGGGACACTGAGGCCCGAGTTCAAGGCTAGCCGAGGCCACACTGTGAGAGCCTATTTCAAACAAAGAAAGAAACAAAGTCAAGGTAAGCTTTGTCGGCAGTAGATTCTGTTTAAGTTATGCGTGTGAGGAAAAACAAAAACAAGGTAGTAAATAGGCAAGGTAAAGTAAGGTAAAAATAAATAAATAAGGTAAAGTAAGGAATGAAACCCTGGGCTGATGAGGTGTTTGCCACCACGCCTGACACCCTGAATTCAGTCCTTAGGATACACATGATAGGAAGAGAACTGACTCCCACAAATGGCCCTCAGACTTCATGTACACTGTGGCATTTGTGCACACACATAAATACACACAGTAAAAAACAGCCGTTAAAAGTGAAGAAACCCATTACGCAGGAAGGAAAATCATTGTCATCGCTTAAATAAGAGAGAACGGAATAAAGTCTGGGTGGAGGGTTTACCCTCGCTTCGAAGGAAAGGCAAAGGAAGGGCAAACACAGACTGAACGTGGCTCTGGTTGGTGCTTGTGCCTTTCCCCCATTCATATGTAGGAACCTAACCCCTCGTGTGGTTGCAGTGGGTTAGAGAGGAGGGGTCTTTGCCTGGGACAGATATCCTTGTAGAAGAGGGCAGCACCAAACACCTATAATCTGCTGGCGCCATGGTCTCCCATCTTCAGGCTCAAAAACTGGGAGAAATTAATTTCTGTTGCTTCTAAACGGCCTCAATTTAATAGTGATCTGTGTGACCTAAGACCCATGAAGACAAACAGAAAACCTGAAGTAATAAGAACTCTCGAGTCCTGTAACACGTTAGAAACAGAGAGGCGTGGCCCAACTGCAAGGAACAAAGCGAGGAGGGGTTGAGGCTGTGCAGACTTTGTTGTGAGTGCATGGGAGAGTGAAAGTGAATGAAGAGGAAGAGGAGGAGGAGGAGGCCAAAGAGAAGGAGGAGAAAGAGAAGAAGAAGAAAAGAGAAAGATGGGGATGGGGGAGGAGAGCTTTCAAGAAACAACCACCTGCTGACAGGGTGGTAAATCCCAAGGAGAAGCCAGCAACCTAATTTCCATGCTCTCTCCTGCCTCAGAGACTAGGCACATGAGAGAGGATCAGGAGAACGCAACTAGGCCAATGGTGCAGTTAAGACACCGACTGGTCTTTCCGTCTTCCCACTAAGCAAGCACAAGTCCTACTGCAAGTACTGCAAGCTAAAAGGCTCCGCCTGCCTTTTCAAGCCTCTGCAGTCAAACTACTTGAAAGAAACAGGCAATCACTCAAAGATAACTGAGCACCCTCTGCTGTTGATTGTGCTGCTTGTGCATGAGTGTGTGAGTGTTTGTATAGGACAGTGTGTGTGTGCATGTGTGTGTGTATGTGTGTGTGTCTGTGTGTGTCTGTGTGTCTCTGTGTGTGTGTATCTGTGTGTCTCTCTGTGTGTATGTCTGTGTGTCTCTGTGTGTATGTCTGTGTGTCTCTCTGTATGTGTCTGTGTGTCTCTCTGTGTTTGTCTGTGTGTGTCTGTGTGTTTCTGTGTGTGTCTATGTGTCTCTCTGTGTGTGTCTGTGTGTTTGTGTCTGTTTATGTGTGTCTATGTGTCTGTGTGTGTCTGTGTGTTTGTGTCTGTGTATGTGTGTCTATGTGTCTCTGTGTGTGTGTCTCTGTGTGTGAGTCTGTGTGTCTCTGTGTGTGTGTCTATGTGTCTCTGTGTGTGTCTGTGCGTCTCTCTGTGTGTGTCTGTACGTGTGTGTCTGTATATGTGTGTCTGTGTCTGTGTGTGTGTGTGTGTGTGCGTGTGTGTGTGTGTGTTTCTGTGCCACAATGTGGTCTCAGGGTTGTTCCTCAGGAACCACCTTTCAAGATAGTCTTTCCACACCCATGTCAAGCATCTCACAATTTCCAGTAACTCCAGTTCCTGAAGATCTGATACCTTTGCCTGTACTCACATTCACACACACATAATTTTAAAAGTCGGAAAGCGTTTGAATGGCCATTTCTTCAACGAAGATGCACCAGTGGCCAAAAGCAAATGAAAGTCGGGAATCATTGGGAAAACGTCAATCACATAAGGTCTGCTCTTGCAAGATGGGGTAGGAAGTGTTATGAGACTCAGTGACCACAGCCAGGAAACCACAAATCCAGTCACAGAGAAATTCCACCCCACCTTAGGGTGGCAATCATCAAAACAAATAAACAAAAAGGATCAACCACAGGCACCGGGGAAGAGGCAGGTAAACTAGAAAGAACTATTGTGCTGGACTGGTGGAAGGTCAGGCTGTGTAGCTGCTATAGGAAACAATATGGTGGCTCCTCAAACACTGAACACAGAGGCCAGGGACTCTCTACACCTATATGGATAGCAGCATTGTTTGTAATCGCCAAAAACTGTTCCAAGTATTCATCAAAGGATGAATGGACAAACAACATGTGGTAGATTTATGTTGTGGAATGTTATTCAATCTAAAAAGGTAAGGAATTCTCAAACGTGTTACAACACAGGTGAACCTTGGAGACAATCTAGAAGATGGACTAAGCTCATCGTGAAACATTGTGTGATTCCGTCGCCATCAGGTTCTTAGTCAAACTCATAAGATTTAGGGCAAAGCGTGATGGTTCTTGATAGAGAATGAGCTACAGAGAAAAGGGGAGTTATCGTTTAATATTTATCAGCCTTCTCTTTTATAAGATGAGAAAGAATTCAGGGGGGTGAACAATGGAAAAATAGCACATTAATTGACTAAACGGAATACTAGGGAACATTAATGTAATTATGCTTAATGCTAGGGAACTACCTGCTTAAAAGTTACCCAAGTGGCGCATTTTTATATGGACATTCTTTTACAATAAAGAAGTCTCCATTCTGAGCGGCAGTGGCAGAGACCAAGACTAAGCTAACTTTTCCTGATGTCACTACAGAGGGACAAAGTGAGCGTCAGCCCCTTTCTATACCCAGCACTCACTTACCCACCACACGCATGAGCAAAGGCCGGGCGGGTCACATAAAACCCTGACTGTGTGCTGTTGTGCTTTCTTCACGAGGGAGAAACGAAGGTGCACACGCTCATGCCCTGAGTCACATAGTAAGAAGCGGCAGTGGGTGGGGTGGGATCCAAAGGCAGGGCGTTTTGCTTCCAAAGTGTGCCTTTGGCCCTCTTCCTCCTTCCTTTCTTTTCCCCACACTGATCTTTTGTGAATAGGTTTTCTGCTTTCAGACTTAAGAGTTGGAGAATCGGACTTAAAAAGTTACTCAGCTAAAGGTATCACTACACACCCATCACATGAGGCCCAGGGCTGGCCATAAAATAATAAGAGTCATGTTTCCATTCAGTCATTGACCATATGTCAGGAAAACACACACGCGCGCGCACGCACACACACACACACACACACACACACACACACACACGCACACACCATTAAAATTTCAGTGTGTGTTGACACCCTCTCCAGCCATCAAATACCCTGAGCAAAAGAATGCCTGTTAGTGTTCTGTATGGCCAGAGCGGTGGGAATAGCCTCCTTCTGCACTGTAGAAGCAAGCACACCCACCCATCTGTTTCTTGCTTAAGAAAGAACTCTGCCCTCATCCTCGAAGATCTGCCGCTGCTCGCTCGCTCGAGCTGGAAATTTAACAATTAAGGAAGTGTTTTCCTGCCGTGCACAAAGCAGGCACCACTTGGCTGCCTCCAGACAGATAGCAGGGGCTCCCTTGACTCTACTATGCCTGCTGGCCAAGGCTTCATCTCCTCACTCTCCCATGAGGCACATGGGAGGGGTAGCACACATTTTCTAGACGTCCCCAAACAAAGCAGGGTGTCGGCGGCATCATCTGCGGAACAGGCTGTAGACAGATGAGTATGAAAGGAAAGTCCTGCCCTCCCTCCGTGTAGTCCAGAGGCCCAGCTTCCTATTTCGTTTAGGGACACACAGCTCAATCACCAGACTCTGAATCTAGTCTCCAGCTAAAAGAATGGTGCTAGGTGTTTCACTCTAGGATGCGATGGGGACATTGGAATCCTGAAACGACTTGCTTTGATTAAATCCAAGAACCCCTTCCCAAGAGCCCAATGCTTTTCAGCAACTCCTACACATGCTCCGGAAAATAAAGATTTATTTCTTCCCTGCCCGTAAAAGCGCCCTGCCTCAGAAAAGAAACCGCTACTCAAATTCTGAGAAGCTAAGCTGATCTCATAAAGGTGACGAAACAAAACAGAATCTCAATTGTGTGGCGTCTCCAACTGACAATAATTTTGTCACAAAAGTGCGTACTTTCTCTATTGGTATATCTGGTTGTTTAAGAAAACTTGTATTTTAAATAATTCATGAGCATTCAAACATGGCATTTTATTGTTTTCATTCTACCACATGAGGTTCTTTCTTTGCTTTGAAAAATTATCTCCTTCTAGCATATATATGCATATGTATATATATATGTAAAATCATTTTAGTCAATGCTCTCTTATGCATAACCACACTTCTGTTGAAGATTTTTTAAAAATCATGCCACTGTTTATTAAACTATTCATCCTACCAAAGAAAGCCCATGATCTCAGCTCAAGCCCGTCAGACCCCTTTACTGCACTTTTACATATGCCATTCATAAACGCGAACCAGTCACCGTCTCACACTCATCAGCATCCAGTGCTTAAGAAAATTTACAGAATAAGAACTGCGTTCTGATTGTATTCCTTCAGTGTACAGCATACACATAGAAGGAAACAAACCGGCTCACTTTGATATTATCTCTGTCTGGAATTAACAATCGCTTTGATCTAGAGACGGGTAAAGTCCATACAGGCATTAAATCCATTCACACACGGGTATCCGATTTTCAGCAAGTTACGGGCAGGCCATGGTCCTTTAAATAAGGATGCAACTTTAGGGTAAGACCTTCTAAGAAACGGTAGCAGCAAAGAGAGGAAGACAAGGGTTCCTTAGAGGAACCGTAGCAGCAAAGAGAGGAAGACAAGGGTTCCTTAGAGGAACCGTATAGTACTGTCCCTCGTTCGCGAAATGCGAGCCTTTGTTGGTTAAAAAAAAAAATCTACTTACAAAAGATCCCAACCTCCTCACAGCCAAACCACAGCCATAATATTGCAAAGAGACGGCCCACCGAAATATATACGTACATGAATGGGCTTAACATCTTTCACTTCTTACAACCCAAAACAAGGATCTGCCACGCTCGGGTGCCCAGACTGCAGCTTCACAGCCCAGCTGACTGCAACTCAGCCCTGCCGGACTGCGGAGCTGGCGAAGCAAACCACTTCTTACATTCAGCTTGTTTTCCTACCACTGAGGGTGGTTCCCCACACCCCGAACAAAATGTGTCACAAATCTGACCATCATTCTGGGAGGAAAAGAAAATTAAATCCCGCCATTAATCATTTCCCCCAAGCCTGAAGCACTATCCCTCGCTTCCCTAAGAAATCCCACCCTAAAACCCACAGGCATGGTCATTTCATTTCAATTCAAAAGGAGCTACATGGAAAACGTGTCCTTTACCTTGCTTGGCTCCGGAGGCTTGGTTAGAGAGCAGCTTCCCCTGGTGGAGCAGATGGGTGGTGAGCTCGGCCCGCCCAGCCTAGCCCAGCCCAGCCCAACCCAGCCCAGCCCAGCCCAGCCCAGCCCAGCTCAGCCTGCGCAGCCCAGCCCAGCCTAGCGCAGCTCAGCCCAGCCCACCCCAGCCCAGCCTTAGTAGGAGTTGCCCACCAGGAGTCGTGGAGTGTCTGTCTGAATAGCAGCCCCTGAAGCCCAAGCTAAGTCCCCACCCAGCTTTGTCTTCAATCATCATTTCTACAGGAAGCGGCGCATCTCCCACTTCCTCCTCTCTTAGTGTCGGGTAGCAAACCAGCTTTCTTGTTTGCTTCTCCCGCCACTTCAAGGCTTCCTCTAAGTGGCTTTGTCTGCTGCTGCTGCTGCTGCTCCTGCTGCTGCTGCTGCTGCTGGTGGTAATTTGGCTCTAATCCCCTCGACCCCTTTGTTCCAGTGCCCCTCCATCCCCAGCTCCCTACTGCATTGTCTCCTCCAAGCCTTTCTCATCTCCCAACAGTGTCCACACAGTGCCTCAGTGGGTCTCCTGGACACCTAAACTGCTTCCTCATTCTGAACTGGAGCTGCTGTTTTTATTGAGCCGGCTGGCCAGCCAGCAGCTCCTGATTTATCGCCTATCTGCATTCCCAGGCAGCTGGCAGCTTCTCGATGCTGAGTTTTTCCTTTGTGGCCAACGTTCCCGAAGCTTCATTCCCCCAAGGTCTCCCTACCACTGAGATTTTATTTAACCCATATGCTTAGAAAATAATGGCCCCACGGGACTTCTTCTGGGACATGGGAGCTAGGCCAAGTCCTGCAATGCTGAGGTAGAAGACATAGCAGTGAGAACAGGCTGAGAAGAGTGTGAATGAAGTGGGTTGGAATGGTCCGAATTCCCAGCCCAGACACAGACTCCCTCCTCTGAGCTGTCATTCCTGCCTGTGAACTTAGACAAATGACTTAAATTTCTACGTGCCTCAGTTTCCGTACTTGCAAAAAGCATACCATATGTTAAAGCGAAAAATCAGAGAACTGAGTAAGACCAGATAGACACTCGGCACTTCAAGCAGTTCCGGGAGCAGAGAAAATCCTCAGTTACGGCTAGCATATAGTGTTTACAAGAGATTGAAACTCAAGTGGCTTGGGCAGTCAATAGCCAGTGGGAGGCCAGTGTTTGTTCCCCTGCCTGCCTCCACAGTTATGTTCACAGCTGAGCCCCGATGCTGTGGTAACAGTTTACCCCAGGCTTGAGTTGTTCTTTCTCTGGATTAAGGAAGCACTTTGGAGGAAGGTACAGTTTAAACACCAGCAGGGAGGTGAGGTGGGAGCCCTTGTTCCTGAAGAGAGGTGATGTGTGGTAGCCTGAGACAGCAGAATCACTTCGTGCTCAAGGCTCCCCTGGGCTATCCAAATGTAAATAATAAATAAATTCATCCTCCCTCAGAAGCCAGGCCTAGAAAGCTAAACTTCTCAAGTGTTAGAAATAATCTGCAACTGTATTTTAAGGCCCTGTCCTGGACTGGAGAGATGGCTCAGTGGTTAAGAGCACCGGCTGCTCTTCCAGAGGTCCTGAGTTCAATTCCCAGCAACCACATGGTGGCTCACAACCATCTGTAATGGGATCTGATGCCTTCTCCTGGTGTGCCTGAAGATAGTGACAGTGTACTCATATAAAATAAATAAATAAAAATATATTTTAAAGAAAAAGGCCCTGTCTTACCTCTATTCACCAGGAGGGAATCTGATAGGAAAATCTCACATGCCTTCCTCACATACCCTGGCAGGCACAGAATTTAATCTCGGCGAAATGTTCCGAGACAACCCCAAGATCCCTTTTATTTTGATTTCAAGTTCCATGAAGTTTCTCGGAAGCCTTTTTATTGTAAGGGACTCTGACGCTAGCCTGAACCCTGCCAACATCAGAAACATCCAATGTAAGTGATATGCATACATATAGATAATATTATTGTGTGTGTGCGCGTGTGTGTGTGATACGATATTATAGAGTGTATGTGTGCGTGTGCTCCCGTGTGTGTGTGTGTGTGTGCTCCCGTGTGTGTGTGTGTGTGTGTGTGTGTGTGTGTGTGTGTGTGTGTGTGTGTGATGCTAAGCCTAAGTCGGGGCGGGGGCGGGGAGGTCTCTAAAGTTTGGGAAAATTATAAAAACAAGGCTTTGGTCATTTTAAAACCAGCTGAATCTAGCATTAGCAGTAGATTCAAATAGCTCTTTTCTTTTAGCCCCTCCTTCCTTCTCTCTGTCCCTCCCTCCCTCCTCCAACTTCTCCATGAGAAAAAGGTTGGTACTTCTATTTAAGTTTTTATAAGAAAATCCCTTTTAAACAAATCACTAGGAGTTTGTCCCCGCCTCCTAATCTACCCTGTCAGCTCTGGTCATAAACCTCCCTGGAGGTTCCTTTGCCCAACCCCAGGAGAGAGCAACCAAACTCCTCAAGCTAAAGAAGCAGATTTTAAGATGTCCACTTCCTGTTATTGACCTCATTGATTTCCGTTCCAGCAACTTCTTCTTTTGGGAGGAAGGAGTCAAGTGTGAGCGTTTGGTTCCACCAGGGGAAGAGATTAATCCAGCTTGAGCTGGAACACAAACCTAGGAAGCCCTCACAGCGGGTCCACGACGTTGCCATTTCATAGAAGAAAAAAAAATGAGCATTTACTTATGGGAAGAAATGCTTGTGCATTCAACTGTCAGATGCGAGCTATTTCACATACACGTGATTGGTGAGATAGAAATCGGAAACACTCACTACTGCTCTTGTCTGCAGAAATTAATGCCCTGTTGTATTCCTTACATTTGTTTCATAGTGGGGGCCCATGGGGGACTCAAAGGGCATCATTTTAGCCAGATGTCCTCCCTGTATTTTTGAGCATTCTGGCTAGCAGCTCATAGGCGTTCTAAATATTACTTTCATCTGAAGCCTACTCCTCTCTCTGTAGTCTCCATTTTCTTTAAGGAGGCACATTGACCAACTGGACACACAGTTATTAGGAGAGCTGCAGACCCCCTTTTCTTGGCTATTCCAAAGTCAATCAGTCTTTGATTGCTACCTCCAAATTACCTCTTTACCCAAGATGTCTCTCTCTCCTCCCCTGCCACCACCTTCTGTCCCCACTGCTTTGGGTTTTCCTGTGTGACTGCAAGGCTCCCTACTGTGGGCTTCTACCTCCGGCCATTCCTCTAAGTCATCCTCACCAGAATCTCAGTTCCAAAATGAAGAGCTGACCACGTCACTGCCCTGCTTTCATTCCTACCTTCCTTCACTCCCCGCGGCTTATGATAAGCAGGCCTAAACTCATTGCACAGCACTCTGTGTGACATCATCCTCTCCCACTCCAGCCGTATTGCCTCCGTCAGTCTCATGTCTACCAGTGGGTGGAGCCCACCGTGCAGCCCCCACCTCTGTACCAATGTATTTTCCTACCTCTAGCCACACCCTCATGCTCCTCTCTAGGATATGTTCTGGAAAGCCCCCTGTGCATCGCTCAACACGGTCTGTCTTCTACGGTGGTTGACCTTTGTTGTCAACTTGAAATGAAAAGGACGTATCGCTGGACATGTCTGTGAAGATGTTTCCAGAGGTGCTTAAATGGGGTTGGGGGTGGGGGGTGGTCATCATTCCATGGAATGAAAGCCCAGGCTGAGTGAACAGGGAAGAGGAGGAAAGCTGGCTGCCTACTTCCTCTGCTAACCACTATCGATGATGCCCTCTGATGCCTTCCTTTCTTAAGTGGCTTTTTTAAGGGGTTTTTGTCCCAGCATGAGAAAAGGCAAAAGCCCAAAATCTCCCCTGGCCGTGTAGGCAGACAGAGCAGGGTCTCTCTTCTGCAGGTTCATTCTGCCTTGCCCCCACTCCACTTCAACACAGTTGTTTTAATGTCGACCCACTGTATGTCTGACTCCCGCTCTGTTCAGGCCGCTTTGTGTTTTCCTCACTAATGTAGCAGCTTAGTTTATTCATAGAAGTTTGCTTACTGAAAGGCAACAACGGGGGCAAAATTCTCAAGCCTCTGTATTTCTTCGGATACTTCGGAAGCAGGGTGTGTGTGTGTGTGTGTGTGTGTGTGTGTGTGTGTGCGCGAGTGTCTGAGATGAGAACTTAGCCAGACTGTAAAGAATTCCACCCTCCCCTCTCCCTCTCTCCCTTCTACAAACTGCAGGAAGCCATGCTATATGTAACCAAATTCTGAATATTTGTTATGTAGGCAACCATAAAGAAGTCTGGGGGCAATGCCTTCTTCCATTTTGGCACCGACATGTTTATAAAGAAGCATAGTCTGGCCACAAAAACTAATTTAAAGAATTAAAACGAGATGGAGAAGAGGAAGGAAAGCCGTTCTGTGCTTGACTCTCTGGAGGAGCCTTACAAGAGGCCAGAGTACAGCCAGGAACACTCCTTACATCTTCTGCACAGCCCAAAGGCTTTACAGCCTTGAAGCTGTCCCTACGCCTTTCATATGCCTAATCTCGTTATCACGCTTCATTTCCTCCACGCCATTACCTCCACCACCACACAACCACACCACCATCACCACCGAAACCTCCACCCACCACCACCACCACCACCACCACCACCACCACCACCACCACCACCACCATCACCACCACCACCAGCGGCGCCACACTCCTATCATGCCCAGCAAGCTCTATGCTGCTCTGATTGACTTGCCTTCTCTGACTAAGTTCCCCTTAATTCTCTTTCCATGTCTTAGCTCTCCCTGTTCTCTGTTTTCCCCCTCTCCCTCTTGCAGAGAGTAACCATGACCCGTGCCAACAAAGCTACGACCTGCAGGCACGTACAGGAAGTGAAAACAGAAGGGCACAATGGGAAGAACAAATTCACATACTAGTAACTCTTGCCCGCTTGCACGCATAGATGGACTTTGATGGCTCACTGAATTGCTGGGCAGCAGCATTGAAGAAGGAATGTTAGTTCTTGAGCCGTTATTTTCTCACAGAAGAAACAGAGCGCCAGGCATTTTTCAGGCCGGCTAGAGGGAGTAGAAGGCTCACTAAAGAGTTCTTCAGAAGGTGTCATTACACCCTGATTTGTGTACTGCGGGCTCGTTCTCTCCCACAGCCATCGAGCCCAGCTGTTAAAGGCACTGAGACTATGGAATCATATTGGCTTAAAGAGAGTAGGGAGTAGCATGCAAGACTAACCTTTCTTGAGAAACGGTAGCTAATAGTATTCACCCCTGAATATGTCAGCCTGAGTCTCAGTCTAAGTGAGGCAAAGCAGATTAAGAGTGAGGACCATCTCTTTCCTCAGAGCATAGATTTGTCAGCACGATTCCTCGGGGATAACTGGGGAACCATTTTGGTTACCTTTATGTGCTGGGACCACATAGGTGACAGAAGCAGCTTAGGAGATGAGAGATTTGTTTTGCTTCATGGTCAGGGGATATAGTCCATTGTGATGGGGAAAACACAGTGGCTGAAGTGGCCAGTGCGTGGAGTCAGGAGCTTGCCGTGGGGATTGTTCCCATTTGGTGGATCTTCATGATCCACCTACTTCCAAAACCTCTCATCAGCTGAGAATCGAGATGCTAACATATCAGACTTTGAGGAGGCCTTGAGATACCAGTCATAATGGGTTCATCCTGGCTAGCCAGTGTCTCCATGGCGACTAGTATATAGGAAGCACAGCACACATTAAATCTTTGTTAAGTGAATGAATGAAGAGCCCCAGAAATAACAGAGACCACCTATCGTATTGAGCAAATGACAAAATTTAGCACTGATAAGGGTCATAGCTTCTAGGCTGACAAGATGGCTCGGTGGGCCAAGCACTTGCCATGAGATCCCGACCACCCGAGTTCAATCTCTGGGACTCACATAGAGGTAGAAGAAGAGATCCGGCTCCCAAAAGTTGTCTTCTGATGCTCACACACGCACCGTGGCAGACCTCCCCCACATCCACACACCGCCATTTCAACTGTTATTAATAATAACAAAAGTGCTCCTAGATGTGCTGGTGAGGACAAAGACTTGCTGGGGAGGACCTCTGAGTCCTTTGGGGTGCAGCAATGACGCTGTGGCCATGGCAGCAAGTCACGTCTTTTGATAACTAGACTCTCTCCCTCATCCAAAGGAAATTGCTTCATAACGTGAGGGACTGGCTTCTCCTACTCTTGCCTAGAAAATGGCTCCTCGACAGGGTGCCTTTGAAGACTGAGGGAGGAAAAGCACCCCTGCATGCATGCCTCAGTGCAGTTGATCCTGAGATTACCACTGTGCTTGCATCCATTGACGGGAATAACTCCACACGCATGGATTGTTTGTATAGACATGCTCCGCCGCTGTGAGCTGCTCTCCTCCTGGCATCACTGACTGCAGTCCTCCACATCTTACCTGTACCACAGAGGACGAGACATTCCCAGAGGTGCTGCTGGCTTATTTCAAGAAGGACAAGAAGAATTTGTCTCCTAAGGACCCACTTTAAAGTAAGATCTCCAAAAAGATAACTCAGAAAGGCCAGCCATGCAAACAAAACACAGTTTTATGTGTTCTTATTATAAGAGGGAGAGGGTTGGGGATTTAGCTCAGTGGTAGAGCGCTTGCCTAGCAAGTGCAAGGCCCTGGGTTCAGTGCCCAGCTCCCCCCCCCCCAAAAAAAATAAAGAAAAGAAAAAGAAAAAAAAGTAAAGAGGGAGAAAGGTGAACAGTTGCTTTTAAAATTCAGGACCTCTTCCCATCCAATCCAAAACAATACAACTTTCAAGCGAGAGTCAAAGAAACTGAGGAGGTAAAATAGGCAACAGGTAAGGTGCTCGGAGACAAAAGTGTGTTCACTGAACAGCATTATTTTACTCTTTCAGTGGGGAGGGAGGAAATAAATTCGGTTTAAAAGGGATGGAAATGTTGCCGGAATTAGTCATTTAGTAGCACTTACTCTTTCTCTAAAATTGCATATAATTACACGTTCAAACGTGCAAATACTTATTAAGGATCCTACTAGGAAACGGAATACGGTGCCTGTTTCACGAAGTGTATACAATCAAAGGGAATCAACAAAGAAAACCGTCAGCAGATAAATATATGTACATCGTGTCACATTAAACCCTGTGAAGGAAAATAAGGGTTCAGAAGGGTGGGAACGCATGGTCTATTTTAAGTAAGATGGTTTTCAAAGGATGCTATCCGTGCTGATTATTTTCCTTTGATCTCTCTCTCCCCCCCACTCTTTCTGATTCACTCCTGGTTTTCTTTGCTCTGTCCTCTTCAGAGGACAGGATCTTCAGAATGGGTCTTCAGTCCTGACTATTCTTGTTGCCTCCTGCTCAGACTCAGCTGTCCCTCCTCGCACTGAACATAGCTGTGTGACTGTCAAGGGCAAGCTGCAAATGCACTAGAGCTTGGCCTCTCCGGTCAGCCATTCAGTGAGTCCAGGTGGCATGTGGTAAGGGCACTCAAGAGCAGCTCTGTGGAGAGAGAAAGGCTCCCAGATCTCCTGTCAAGAGCCGGCAGCCACCTGAAGCCTTGCGAGCCACCTTGGGAGTGGCTTACAGACTCTCCAATTAGGGCAAGCTTTCAAATAACAGACATCCTGACTATAATATCACATGACAAGGGGCCGGAAAATACAAAGACTAGCTCCCAAACTCATGACTCACAGAGACTACAAGAAATAGTTAACGTTTATTGTTTCCAGCGGCCATGTGTTGGGGAGAATTCATTCTGCAATAACAATGTATCGCTTGGGCTCTTTCTGCCTCTGCTTCCCATCTGATGGGCTGGAAGTGAGGTCAGCATGTTCCTTACCACACTGCTTTGGTTCTGATTTCCTCCCACAAAAGCCACAAGTCCTCTGAACATGCCTGATGTTTTCAGGACTGCAGCTGTCTGTGCTCCTGCAACACTAACTCCTTCAAGTCAGGTTGTGGCACTGGATCTTACTGTGGTTCCCTTAACCCTCCACACACCGCTGCAACCAGTCCCTTCCCTCCTGCAAAACTTGCCTGCCTTTTGTTTCCAGACTAGCATAAGCGATTGGTAGGGGAGGCTCTCTGCATAGACAACAGGGAGGAAAGTGAGAGAAAGCCTTCTCGTTTCTAGGGCACGGTGTTCAACAAGTGTGTAAAGGCCCTGGGAATGGGCAAAGCTTTCCAAGGAGCGGAGTGAACAGTGGGGAAGGAATACGGAGTAGGAGAGCTCTAGGGTGTGGTGTGGCATGGGGAGGTTGTCAGGAGCCACATTTGAATGGGTTTTGTGGTTGGTGCACAGCAGTGGGGTAGAGTGAGGAATAGGCTGACCGGCATTGCAGGGTCTGAACTGCCTGATAAGACCAGAGAGAAGATTTCACAAAGGGAAACTGGAACTAAAACCTGAAGTTTCCCCCACGCCACCCCCGTGGGTTTTGTTTTGTTTTTGAGATGGGGTTCCTCTGTGTAGCCCTGGCTGTCTTGGAATGCTCTGTAGAATGGGCTACCCTCAAACTCAAAGATCTGCCTGCCTCTGCTTCCCCAGTGCTGGGATTAAAGGCTTGTGCCACCACCAGCACTGGGCTACATGTTTGTTTGTTTAGAAAGATTGTTAGAGCATGGTTCAGGATGACATGGAGGAGAAAGCCAGTGTATATTTTCAAATAAAGGTTGTGAGAATTTGCTGCTAGGTTGGACACGAGAGAAAGAAGGAGAGGAGGAAGAAAGGTTTAAAGTGAGCGGTGGATGTTAGAGCCGTGTACAGGGATGAGAACAGAGGGGTAAAACGGGGCAGTCTGCAGAGAGGAGGAGAAAGTCAGCAATTTCCTCATCTCTGCTTGTACAGGAAAAGAACAACCTGTTTCGTATTTTAAAAGGAAGACTTTATTTTACGAGAAAAAAAAGCTTTTACAGCCACACCAACACTCTATTCCTATCTTGGCTTGTTCCGGTGTTGCCAATAAAAGACTTTTAAAAGCAAATAGTGCTTCCTCAATTTTGCGTGACAGTCTTCCTCGAAAAGTCACACCAGTGAACCTAGAAGGGAAATCTGTGCCTGAGGGGGGTCCAGACCCCTCTTTGTTACCAAACAGGTACCTGCCAGTAAGTGGATTCTGTCAAGGTTTCCTCATTGAAGACTCTAATGACCAGGCGTATGAAAAACACGTCACAATACTTAGCCAAATCCACTTTGAATCTGAAAGCCGATTAATTTCAACTACTAAACAAGTGCGACAGGAAACAGGACTCAACGGACACTTCTGCTTTTCTCCAGACAACACCCTGAGCTCTGTCTCCACTGCAGCCATACTGCACAGAGGCAGAGTCTTCTTCTACAACAAGGATACCTGAATTTCCCTGCAGACTGCTCACTTCAGGCAGCCTGGGGGTTAGAAGACTTCCTTTATCTGACTTGACCTGTCAGAGCCCTGGGTCCTGTGCAGCAGAGAAAGAGAAACCCTCTACTCTGTGTGGCATGTGCCACAAGCTCAGTAACTTCCGGCTTCATGATGACGGCGCCTGCACAGGCCTGTCTCAAGGCCAGAGTTTGAGACCTTCTTCTCTTTTCTTTCTTTTCTTTCCCTTCCTTCCTTTCGTTTTCTTTTGGTTTGCCGTTTTTCCAGAATGACCTTTGTCTAAAAATTCTGTAAGCTTACAACAAGGGACACAGCCCACTGTGATAAATGGACTTTTCCCTTCCCCCACATCTCTGGTTACCACGGCAACGCGGATGACTGATTTCCTGGTTGCCATGTAAATGCAGTGGGATCCCAGCCTGCTCTACCACACAAAGACGTCAGTAAGAAAATCTAGGAAACAAAACCGAACAAAAATCATATTCCAAAAGACAATTGCGTTGCCAGTGTTCTTGCCTCACACAAAGGGAGAGGGGAAGAAGCAGACATAGTTAGAAGTAGCGCTCCTTCCGAGGTGGAGAAGTGGGTAGCTCCCACACTGTTGGGAAGGCTGGGAGAGAAAGGGGGAAATCCCCAGCAGTTGGCATGGTGACAGGAAGACAGATGCTTTTCTCAGGTGGCTGGAGCCCACCAGCAATCAGACCCACCCAGAGGAAATCTGAAAGATTTAGTCGGCTTGGACTCAAAGCCAAACAAAAGGATAGGTCCTGTGGGTCCTTTAGACAATGCCTTTGCTTATATAATTAAAAAAAAAAATGAGCGGAGATTCCAAATGCTTTCATTTCATGTTTGGTCACGTGGAGTTTTTATTTCTGCCCAATAATTTTGTAAAATTAACGAGAAAATAGTAACTGCTTTTCTCCCTTTTGTCGATTGGTCAATCTGGATTTCTGCAATTACCAGAGCCTGAACATTTATCTTGTGCTTAGTAAACCCATAGTGCGCTTGTTTGAGAGAACAATGCAAAATATATTTCGTAATATTCTAATTATGAAAAAAATATCCTAAAATTATTGATAATCTCTCTGGGCTGTCCACCATTAGATTTCAGAGATACATGATTTAACATCTTTTTCCTTCTTTTCTGTAAAATATCCTCCTGCCTTTTGACAGATGCTTTCCGCGTTTTTAAGAGTTAACTTGGTAGACTTTTCCTAGGTTTGCTAAAATGCACACAGAGAAACTGCAGGGGCCACAGCATCCTTTCTAATCAGAGCCAATGGAGCAATGAGTTCCAACTTTTCCCTTTTTTAAGATACTGGTGCCTGAGCCACGGTGCCCAGATAGAACTTACAGCCACGAGACTAGAGATACAAACACACTAGTTCCTTACAGCGGCATTCCCTGCATTCTTTCTAGTATTCATCCTAAAGTCACCCTGTCCCAAACTGAATCACTCGACGTCACATGGTGTGGTGGTTTGAGTAAAATTATCCCCCCCTTACGCTCAAATGTTTGAATGCTTGACCCCGGGTGGGTGGAAGGAACTGTTAGGGAAGCATGTGAAAACTGCTAGCTAAGGTCAAAGTCCACCATTGACCAGATAGCCTCCTAGGGCTCTACACATAACCAGAGACTCCCTTCTTTAACAGAGTTTCTCCTTCTGTGTTCTTGTGGGAATTCTAAGTGCAGACGCTGGCCTCTACCTGAGGAGTGTTGCGTAGCCTCAATCACTTTATAAGACCAATTTCCTTTCTCCTGACAAAACCTGTTCAGCCAACACCTGAGATTCCTGAAGTGCTTCATCCTGCTAATGAGGTGTGTCAGGTGCTCTAAGCCCTCAGCCGATGACCTTTGCCCATCTTGGATGCCCCGCCCTCAGGCCCCCATAACCTTATAAGCCTTGTATCACAGTAAGCAAAGTTGATCTGCCTACTGACAGTGTTCTGCTGTGGTCATTCACCTAATGCACTCACAGGGCTTCGGAACCACTTGCTGACCGTCTCTGCTTCCACTGCCCTTGTGGACCAAATCGGCCTACTGGGAGACCCACAGGGAAGGATTGACAGGTATGGCCTTGTAGAAGGAGGTATATCACTGAGAGTAGCCTTTGAAATTTTAGAGGCCCGGAGTCTCCCTCTCTGCCTGCCGGTTGTGCGACAAGATGTAAGCTCTTAGCTTACTGTCCCAGCACTGTGCCTGCCTGTCTGCTATCATGCACCCACCGTGGTCACGGATGCTAAGCCCCTAATAAACTCTTCCATAGGTTGCCTTGGTCACGGTGTCTCATTGCAGTAATGCTAAAGTAACTAAGATATATTAGGTGCAAGGTTGGGGTAGGAAACGAAGAGCTTTAATAATTTTGTGAGATTCTGTTGTGGAGTACCTATCAGATTTACTTAGTGCAGGGTCTGTCAAGGCTAGTTGATATTCTGATGGCTATGATGACGCGCTGAGAGAGAAACCTAGAGAACACAGCGTCTCTCAAATATACTTGACCACTGAACAGTCTTCCAAGAATATCGCCCATGTTTTCAGATCACATTTTGAGAAACATGGGGCCAGACTGTCTCTAAAAAGCCAATATAAAGATAGGTGAATTTTTATTTGTGGTTAAAGTAGTACAATTTTTAAGATCCCTAATTGGTCCCATAGGTAAATTACTGAGAGAGCCAAAAGGGAAAAGAAAACAATAAAGAAAGAACCCGCAGTATTAATCTCCACAGTAGATAAGATACCTGGTATGCTATTTTAAACGTTAAGTACATGAGCATGCATTTTCATTTGCAAGATTCTCTTATACTTTCTATAGTTCTGATAAGTGAGATTCTCTAGCAATAAAATCCACTAGAGGTCCAGTTTGTCTTTTGAAGACATGATGGGAAGGGCCAGTAGGGAGTGAGTAGCGTTGGAGCATGAAGTGGTGCCTCTAGTTTGGGGTCAGCTAGAAGGTGTAGTTGATTGTCCTTGGAAGGAGTTAGTGAACGTTGGGAAGGGTTTGTAGTATATGTGTGAGTATGTATGCACGTGTGCGTGATGTGTTTTTGCACAAGGAGGCTGAAGGCTGATGTGAGGAGTCTTCCTCTATGATTCCCCAACTTGATTTTTGAGGTGGAACTCCCCCATTGGCCAGCCATCAAGCCTCTAAGACAGTGTTTCTTAACGTTCCTAGTGCTGCAACCCTTTAATGCTCCTCATTTGTGGTGACTCCCAACAGTAACGTTATTCTCATTGCTACTTCATAACTGTAATCAAACTAATGTTATGAATTGTAATATAGATATCTGATATTTCCAGTGGTTTAGGCAACCCCTGTGAAAGGATCATTCAATCCTCACAGGGGTTGAAATCCGCAGGTGAAGAACCCTGGCTCTGGTATCTTCCCAGCTCTGCTTTCCAGTGCTGGGTGTTTCTTTGCCCGCTTGCTTTGCGTGGGTAGTGCTACGTACAGATCTAAACTCCAGAAACCCTGCGTGCTCACGTTCTTTGAGCCATCTCCCCAGACTGAACAGGAGACTTTTTCTTGGCCAGTGCTGTCTTTGATAGAGATTTCAGACCTCCACATGTTGTTTGCTCATTATAGGAGAATCTTCCTGAGCCCAGCTTTGGAGAAGGGCCTTTGCAGCAGCCTTTCCACCACTAAAGGCAGTGAAGAAATCAGGAGTCAGGGAACCCCCTTCTCTTCCTCTCCTACTTTGCACACCACGAGCAAGAAGGGGGCAGTGTCACAGGGTAGATCTGCCACTCAGTAGCCTTCCCTGAAGAGGAGAGAGACGAGCCAACTATGCAATAGTTTACAAGACCAACGTGTTTTCCCAAATGCAACTGACTGAAGACTTATGACTTAGAACAAAATGTTGTTGTAGGAGCCTGCTGCCCAGAGAGACAAAAGAACAGATGAGAAACACAGTCGGTAGCAGCCATTAGCAAGTTAAAATTAGTCCCTGTGTTTACCTCAATGGGTTGAATGTCTTCAGTCAAACCAACTGAATAGCTGAGGACAGCCATATAAGCACTGTGGAGGAGCTCGGAGGGTGGAAGGGAAGGGAGGGCATACAAGGAGGTCAATTTACTTTGTCTGGGTTACCAAGAGAATCTGAACCACAGAGAAAACTAAGGTGGTGGAAGAAAAGGGAGGCTGTGTGGGTTAGCGAAACTAGTGGGTTAGAGGCATGAGGTAGGACAGGACATGGCTGACTGTGTGGGAGGAAAGATTTGGCAGCATGGAAGTGAAAGGCTGGAGTATGTCGATTGGATCACACTGTAGATGGAAGAGGTGGGTCGAGGTTGACGAGAAGTGTTTTTTATGATGCTTCAGTCAACGCAGAAAGAAGAGTCATGGAAGACAGTAATCCCGGGCACTGGATGTTGGCAATTCCTCTAGGCTGTGCCTAGCAACAGCTTGTGAAGCTGACTGCCAGGTGTGAGCCAACCAGGCATGTAAGAACTGCTCAGCTACCCCAGTGCGCTCTCTCTCTCTCTCTCTCTCTCTCTCTCTCTCTCTCTCTCTCTCTCTCATCCCTGGCTGGCCACTTTCTCTCTTTTCTCTGCCTCTACCCTTTTCCAGGTCCCCTTCCCTTACCCCAAAAATCTTCCCTGTGCATTAGGCCTGCGATATGGTGGTGATTCCTCAGGGGAACACCTAGGCTAGGTGAACAACTCAGGGGAACAACTGCCACATTATACCCCTGTCTTATAACACACGACACTGACATGCCCAGGTTAATCTTCAAAAAGACCATCCCGTGACAAGGAAGAGGAGACAAAAATGACCGCACTCTACATACTTGAATATTTCCGAAGGATTTTATGGTCAGGTGTTCGGGGATATGAGACAAGGCCTAGGGAATAAAACAATAAAGAGGCCAGGGTTCATTCAATCCATTCAGCAATTATTCATTACATTAACATTATTCTTCCTCTCTCTCTCTCTCAGCCCTGAAGACCTCCCCTTCCCTATGACTTGGAGAAAGGAATGTGTTGATTAAAAGAACCTGAAATAGTCCAGCTTATTGCAACTTAATTGGATGGTTGGTCTCTTCCTCTCCATGATGATACCGGTGGGTCTTTAGCAGCCGCATCGCAGCCTGTGACCTTTGTGACGACAAGATTACTTAGCGGTAGAGTTTTCCAGAGGGGGGAGAAACTCTTTTTTTTCCCCCTTTAATTGTAGTAAGTGGTTGTCCTTTGTGAAAACAGGTCAAGCACAGAGCAGCATAAACCAAATCACCTCGGTGTTAAAGAATGTCGTGTCTGCCATTCTGGCAGCACCTCAGAGAAGCCGCTCCCAGCTTGCAACATAAGTGCCCAGCCCCTCAGCTTTTGTGCTGCACAGGGCCCCACAGCCGCTGCAGATGAAATTCTGCCTGCCAATCACAGATTCAATCATTGGTGGGCACAACGTGGACACAATGAGATGTTCTAGTCTCCGGAGAAAGCCTTGTGCTCGCTCCTTTGACAAAAATAACACATTAAAATTGGGTTTTCAGAAAACGTACTGCAAGACAGGCACTTTAAATGAAAAGATTCTAATTGCACCTTTCTTTCACGGACCCCCGTGTCTAGACTAGATATTATCGGGCCAGTCATCCCGGGTCTGAATCAGCTCCCTGTGTTCAGGCTCTAAAAGTATTTTTCCCCAAACCTTGCTTTCATTAAGGTTTGGAAATAAGCATGACATCACAGTTGTCATCTAGGTTAGACAAGAAGGAGGCTTTTAAGACAATAGGAAAACAGTGCGCCGTGGGCTGAGCACATCCTTAAAAGGGATGTTCAGAACCCCATCCTGTTTTAATTGGTGGCATTGCCAACATCACTCTGTGTGAACAGTTAACTCATGTTAAAGGTTATACTAATTTTTCCTTCATGCTCTCCTGCAAACAATTTATTCTTTCTTGATAGCCTTTTCATTTTCTTCAGGCTGCCATTAAGGTCTCACTTGGGGCAATCAGAAGCCGAGGCAGGAGAACTGAAAGTCTGGGGCTAGCCTGGGCTATGTAGCAAGACTCCCTGTAAAACAGAACAGAACCTCAGCTGTCATTACACAGCCCTGAAGTCCAGTCTTCCACAGTCTCCATGCCTACATCTACACGCCATAGATCATGTCTGGCTTTCATTAGAACTTACCGATTCCTACAGAGGGGGTTTCTCATCGGCCTCTCCTCTCCCGCTACTTCATTCCTTCCCCATGTTTTGTCGTTACCTCTTAAGAGTTGTGTTGAAACATCATTGTGGGCTCTATAAAGCAGTCTACTCCATCACCTATGGAAGGCTGGCCTGCTTCTCGACCGCCACCTTCTTGCCTGCAAAGTGCTCAGGCCAATACTGCCTCCCTCAGAGGACCACATGAACTGCAGCAGAAAGGTACCAGGCTTGCCCTTCTGGGAGAACTTCTGACCATAGGCTTTCCCACCTTAGAGCCAAATATCTGAATGCCCTAGAGAGAAATCTTACAGGACAGACTCCTGGGTATCTATCTCTCCAGTGGTTTCTGGGTGACATTTAAGATCCTTTGCATGAAGTGTTTTCATGTGGTGGTGGAGTTTCTCCTTTGGTGCTGACCCTGTGTAAATCTTCATACAGAGCTATTCATGCGTGCTTCCGGAGTGAAGCAAGTGTTTTCCTGACCCTCAGTGTGTGTATCTGTTACATCTTCTCTCGGGGCAAAGGGATGCAGATGTTTATACTGAACCCGTTTGCTGTGGTTCAAGTAAGAGATGGTGTCATGGGACTTCATACATGTAGTTACTGGTATACCTTGCTTTAAGGCTTAGGATGCTGTGGGTAGAAGAGAAGGAGATATCTGTCTGCATAATATAACTAAAGAATATTGAAGTATGAAGCAAAGGTGTCTTGTGGCCTGTAATGTAAGAGGTGTCATCTACAGTCCTCTGAGAGCTTGAGGCACTCTTCTGGCTGTTTGTAGGGCAGACAGATTAAGGTAGCGTTCATTTCTCTTTACCGCTCTCAACTCTCAATGTCTAGGGTGGTGAGACGAGGGACATCACAGACAGCAAAATGAAGGAGCTAGTCTTAAAGCGTAGAGAGTTTCAGGAGAATGGGACCCAGCGGGAGGGGGCATTGCGGAGAAGAGAACATCCTCAGAAACCTCTGACCTGGAAAACTTAGGCTGCACCCAGAGAGCAGATTTAAGCCTGTCCCCAACTGAATGGCTGAAGCTCCTGCTGCTGATTTTCTGTTGAGTTCGGATTCTGTAGAGAAGGGTCCACAGAGGTCCTGGGAGGTACCACAGAGATACTAAAGCACAGATAGAAACAAGGTTTCTTCACAATAAGGAATCATAGCAGTTTGGATGAGAATGACCCCCCATAGCCTAACATATTTGAATATTTTGTCCCCAGTTGGTGGAACTTTTTTTTTAAATCAAATTTATCATTTGGTAAGAATTGAGGGACGTGGACTTGTTGGAGAAAGTGTGTCGCTAGAGGTGGTCTTTGAGGTTTCAAAAACCAATGCTATTCCCAGTTAGCTCCCTCCCTCTCTTCCTCTTCTTCCCCCCCCCCCCATGTCTCCCGCTTATTGATCAGATGTAAGCTCTTACCTACAGCTCCAGTGCCATGCCTGCCTGTCTGCCACCATGGTCCTCACCAAGATGGGTGTGGACTCACCCTCTGAAATTATAAGCAAGCTCCCAGTGTAAATGCTTTCTTGTTTTGTAAGTTGCCTTGGTCGTAGCGTCTCTTCAGAGCAATAGAAAAATTAGAAGGGGTAAAAATCATTTTTGAGGTAAAGCAGAGAACAAAATGTAGTGCCTAAACGTCTAAACTGAAGTAAAGGTTTTCAGGTCTCCAGCTCCCATGGAAACGCACAGCTATTGCTGTAGCTGCCCGGGTAGAATACTGATTTCAACAGAGAAGAGGGACTCACCTTTGCCAACAACAACATTCTAATGCTTCTAATGGTTGCACCACAACTAGTTAAGCAAAGAGTGACCCTGCCGGAGTGGCCAGTCACTGACTAACGTTCCAGGTCTGCTGGAGCACCTCCCCTAGGACAGAGGAAAAGGACGCACGTGTGAAGTCAGATGTGAACCAGCACACATACTGACTCCACTTAATAGATTATGGAAGGAGCAGTGTGAATGCCACAGTAACCAAGAGGCAGAGGCAGGCAGATCTTTGTGAGTTTGAGGCCAGCCTGGTTCAAAGTGAGTTCCAGGACAGCCAAGGCTGTTACACAGAGAAACCCTGTCCTGAAAGACAAAAGTTTTATAAATAACTTAATAAATAAATAAGGCTGTCCTGGTGGAGGGGATGCAGCGAGCCAGGGTAAGGGTAAGAGCTAGGGAGAGCTATCCCTGCCGCTCATCTGCTATGAGGTAGAAAGGGCACAAGGATGACGCCCTCCCTTGTTCCCGCCCCTTGCCACCTGCGTAGTCAGGAAGGATTGCTGGCCCTGACTCTCTCCAGCTGTAGCACTTGGGAGAAAGGCCCTGCTCCTCCCCTGGGCTCAGCCAGCCCTGAGGTCGGGAGAGCAGGAGAGTAGGCCCAGCCCCTCACAGGCTGCAGCGCTTGGGAGAGTGGGCCCTGAGTCTTGACTGGGCAGCACTGGTCCTGGTTCTGGTGAGCCAGCTCTCAGGGCAGGAAAGCAGAGAAGCTGCCCTACCGTCTGCCGATGGTGGCATTGGATGGGCTAACTGGAGGAGCGCTAAAGAGTTCACCCTGATGGTGCAGACAAGCAAAACATAGATATAAAATATAAAAAAAAAAAAGAGTTTCCCATTCATGTTTTGGTATGGGAAATAGTATAAAACTTGGTGTTTTTCTTCACATCTGGTTTTACCATCGGTTTGTTTGTCAATGTTAAGACGAGGCCACCTAAATGTAATACTGAAAATATTTCACCGAGTTTGTAAGTACTAACTTTTCATGATGGGTTAGCATCAATTTTTTTTTTCTTTAACTGAAAGCCAAAGGCTACGTTGGGAAAATGCTGCAAGGGTTCTTCTTGGCGCTTGCCTAACAGATGGGTCTGTTACAGTGAGCAGAGAATGGGAAAAGGTTAGGAGAAGGAGGTCAGCATTGTTAGACTTCAGTCAGGTTGCAAAACCACTGGTTATCAGTGTGCCTGTTAGAGCTGTTGGGGGAGAAGACACTTGTGAGCGAGTGGTGTGTGAAGAACCGTAAGAACATTCGTTTGTGTGGCTTGTTATCCTTCTTAAAACGTTTGTCTATATGTCATTTCGTTTGACTGCTAAAACAAAACCATACAACTCGATCTTATATTTCATGGAAAAGAAAATAGAGGCAGAAAAAGCATTCAAGGTCATTAAGCGACTGGTACTTTACAGAACAAAGACCAGCACTGAGGCCAAAGCACACAGCACACAGATTCCGTGCTTCTAAGTGCTGACGGACCATATCCTCCCAGAACTCAAATGCTGAAGCCCAAACATAGTGGGTTTTAGACTAGGGCCTCTGGGAGATCACGAGGTGAGGATGGCGAGCCCTCCTACAGGGATTCATGTCCTGTGAGACAGGAGTGAGGTGGCTGTGACCCTTCTCTGCTCTGATACAGAAGCATGCACAAGAAGAGTTGTCTGAGACCCAGAAGTGGCCTCCATCAAGAGCACCTTGATGGTGGACCTCCTACCCTCTCAAGCCCATAGTGTTCTGTTGACCTGGACACCTACCAAATCTTTCCAGCACAATTCTTACCCAGACATTTCTAAGGTTGAACATTGCTTCTTTGCAAATAATCCCCAAGAAAGGATCGAACGGTAACATGACAGTCATTTGTGAAACCTTTTTATTTTTGAGATTAATAATATAATTACATCATTTCATCCCACTCCGAACCCTCATATGCCCATCCTCCCTCTCTTGTCAAATCCGTGGCCTCTTTGCTCATTAATTGGTGCTACATGCACACACTCCTAAATGTATAAATACAGCCTGCTAGGGGCTGGGGATTTAGCTCAGTGGTAGAGCGCTTGCCTAGGAAGCACAAGGCCCTGGGTTCGGTCCCCAGCTCCGAAAAAAAGACCAAAAAAAAAAAAAATACAGCCTGCTTGGTCTGTATCATGTTACTTGTATGTATGTGCTTCCGGCACTGACCATTTGGTATCAGATAATCAACTGGTGTGCTCTCCCCTGGGCAAGATTATTTCTCCCACTCTCAGCATTCCTTAGTTGCCTGTGGTTCTTTGTGGATGTTTGAGGACTGCGGTCTTTCTTCCTTCCATTTTGGCATGTCTGGTTTTTTATCTTTGTTCAGTTCATGGGCAGGCAGTCATGGTCCTGAGATTTTTACAGCTGTCGCTCCTGATGTTATTAGGAGATACAACCTCGCAGCAAACTCTGACCTCTGTTTCTCGCCTTCTCCCTGTCTTCTCCTCCGCATGTTCCCTGAGCCTTAAGGGTGTGAGTTATTTTGTCGATCTATCTAATCAATGGATTCTACAACTTTTTTTTTCTCTACAGCTTTTTATCTTGACTGGTTATGGTTTTCATTTGCTTGGTAAGGAGTGAGGACCACACTTATCTGTGAGTATAAGGACAAATACTCAGAGTGCAGTTAGGAATTATGCCAGTTCAGTAAAGTGGTGGGTTGTAGGCTCTCCTCCAGGATCCATGACTTCACTAGTACTAGGTCGCTGGCTCGATTTCTAGTACCAGGCATGGTCTCCCTCTTGTTGCATGGGCCTCAAGTACAATTAGAGAGTTGCTGGTTACTGCCTAGGCATGCATGCCACTGATGCACCCCGAAGGGGTTCCTGTACCACGGGTCATTGTTGTGGTCCATAGGCTTCATAGCTGGGTAGTGTTGCTGATTCCCTCTCTCCTTTGTAAACCCTCATGGCGGCTTCTGGTACCAAGAAAGCTACTCCTCAAGGCGGAGGCATTCAGGTCAATTGCAGCTTAGGGAACTGTATAAACTAACCTATTTATTTTCAGAATGCTAAGTAGATCAATACTTAGTATTTCAATACTAAGACAAATACTTAATATTTCAGGGCCACTGAAGTATCACAGGTCAAGAGAGCTGAGAGGTCTGGAAATAAATAAGGTTTTTCTTTATCAAGAGGAGAGGAATGGAATAGGAAGGTCGATTGAGATGGAGAGATAATCAAAGCCTAGCCTCTCCTGTACCCCACACCTGTCTTGATGCTTTGTGTCTCTTAACGAGAGCTTGGTGCTTCTTTCCCCTGACGGTAATCTCCAACGTGGCTTCGCTCTGGCCTCCCTCTGGACCCTAGCACGTAAATAAACATCCAGGCAGCTTCAGAACGTTTTTGACTTGGCTTTCTCTTAGTCACTCATAGGGGAGCTTTTACGAAGCTGAGCCAGTAGCTAATGCTTAGTTTTATAAAGTTCTAATAATTTATAGTCTGTTCTTCCGTAAAGATTCCTCTGACCCTCCATGGCCCCAGCTATTTCGAGCACAGACTTCTGTCCTCGTTCAACTATAGAGTAAGGAATGCTGGGGCGTGTTGGGCATGGACTCTGCGTGTAACACCACGTGCTAAGGCCAAGCAGGGTGGAGCAGGATCAAATGGAACCCTAAAAGGAAGGGAAAGAAAATGCATGCCTACAACACTTGTCGTTTATTAATGAGCAGGTATGACTCTCCACAGCTTTGCGGGCTCCCAGAATTCATATGGGCAACACCCCCCAGCAGAATCCTTTTCTTCTGTGACTGAAAAGGATGCCCTCTAGGCCTCTGTGTGCACTGGGGATGCTCTTGTCCTCGGTAGCCGCCCAGTGGTAACTCTAGCCACACTGCACAGAGCACAAAGCCCTTTGCACCTGACTTGCCACCCTCTGGAGGGGAATAACATTAGCCTGTGTCAGCCTTTTATCTGCCTCCTTCACCCAGCGCTTGGCTCTTGTCTCCCTGCTGGTTGACAAGCTCTGTTTTCAGTCACCAGGGGTGGCCTCTCTTCCACGTGGCTCTGACCTCAGCAGGGAAGCCTGTGGCTTGCAGAAGGCAAGCAAGCCCAGGGTCCAAACCATCAGGGAGCAGATGTCAGTCCCTACAGCTCTGGGTCGGGGCATCGCAGAGAAAAGGTGCTTCCAAACTTCATGAATAAATACACAATTTGCCTCCCGGTTCACAGAGAGAAGAGGACCCTAAAGCAATTCCTGCTTTCTTTTCCCTCTCCAATCCTCCAAACGCCTTCTCCTTCTCCAAGAGTTCTAGTGTGTGACTTGTTCATTACAGTGTCTGCATGAGGTCAACATTTCCTTTGTCCACAAAACCATGGTTACTTACCCTGTAGGTGTTGATGCTGCATGATGGTGCTTTTGGAGGGCAGCATTGGGTGGCTCTCCACATCTACAGTAATCCATAAAAACATCCAGTGCTGTGCCCGTGCCCACCTAGGTCACTGCAAAAGAAGAGGGCAGATGGCAATGGTTCTGATACAAGGATGAATCCATCCATCATGCAAGCAGGCAGGCGAGCCACAGGACTGACGCTGTCTGAGTGCTCTGAGTGGTACCCTGCGTGCTGCCACTCCTTTTAATACTGCTATTAAAAAAAATAGCAATTTTCATTTCTCTAAGTGAAAGTTTCTTGTCTACTGTGAACACAAGATTTCTTGACTACATCGATCCCTGGGATGGCCTCAAACTCCCAAATCCAAGGGTAGTTTCCTGCCTCAGTTCCCTGAGTGGCCAACATTCCACCTTTGTGTGGGGAGGCATTCAGGCTTTTGCTAAAGAGCAAGGGTTAGTGGGGAAATGTGATCGTTTGTCAACCTTGCTCCAGGCTTTCGGGAACTCTTCTCATCATGGAAGTAACAGGAAGCAGGGACCAAGAATGATTACAGCGGTGTTCAGTGAAGACCGCTGATGACGGAGATTAGTGTGGGATGCCTAGAAGAGAAGACAGGTTTGGAGGTGGGGTAGCAGTTGCTCGGGAAAGAGAGCATGGGTAGATTGTCCTTGACAGTATACTTTTCTTCTGGGTCCCAGGAACTTGACTTATGTATCTGTATGTTTGTTTTGCATTCATATTATATAGCACCAATGCCCACAAATCATATGTTTGCAGCTTCATAAATGTGATTCATGAGTGGGTTTACAGAGCAGCAAACGGGCGACAGTAAATAGTTCTTCCACCCTCTTGGGCTAAGGATATGGCTCAGCAGTTGGGAGCCCTTTCTGCTCTTTCAGAAGACCCAGGCTCAGTTCTTAGCACACATACACACAGACTGGGAGGCTCACAACTGCCAGTAACTTAAGTTCCAGAGGATCCGAGGCCCTCTTCTGGCCTCCTCAGGCACCTGCATGCATGTGGTGCTCATATGTACTCTGAGACAGATACACGTGCACACCCACAAAATAAACTAAAGATAAACAAATAAATAACGTGTGCCTTCCCTGTTGTGTTAAGATAGTAAGCTTGGGGCTGGGGATTTAGCTCAGTGGTAGAGCGCTTACCTAGGAAGCGCAAGGCCCTGGGTTTGGTCCCCAGCTCCGAAAAAAAGAACCAAAAAAAAAAAAAAAAAAAAAAAGATAGTAAGCTTAGCTAAAGGTTGTCTGAATTTAGAAGTATAGGAAACTGTCCGACTGACTAAGCACAAAGCATTATTGTTGCTGTTGTTGATTGGAAACAGTCTTACCATGTAGGCCTGACTGGCCTCGAACTCACAGAGATCTGCTTACTTCTACCTCCCAAGTGGCATTGAAGGCATCCGCCACTACACCTAGGTACTGGCTATAAATTATATCATTTACGGCTCCGTAAGTGTTTTTTTTAAACTGCAAGAGATACAAATGTATCTACCTATGGCTACGGATTATATTGAAGTGTTTCCTCCCCCACTAAGTCACTGATATTGAATACTTTAGTTTCAATCTGACGATACTTGGAAGTGGGTCAGTTAGGTAAGCAGTAACTAGGTCTACATGAGGACATGAAGGCGAAGGCCTCTGCAAATCTATGTCCTTGGGAGACCCTAGAGGGCTTGCTTTCTATCTCTGTGTGCCACATGAGGACCCAGAGAGAAAGCAGTCATCTGAAAATTAGGAAGAGAGTCCTTATCAGAAACCGATCAAGCCAAAGACCCGATGTGGGACTTGCCAGTCTTCTAAACTGTGAAAGAATATATTTCCACTGCTCTGGCCACTCGTTCCCTGATATTTAATTATAGCAGCCTCAGTCAACTAGCCCTGACTGAGAGAGGAGTTCTTTCCAAGGAGAGATGTAAATTATTTCTGAAAGCACAAAAGTTAACCCCAAAGCTAATGGCTTCTTGCCCTGCACTGAATTAATACATATTGCATGTAATTAACAATCTTACTTCTGCAGTTTCATTTTGATGATTCTATATGCACTACCTATCTTACTGCTTGAACTATCATCCTAATTTTAATGAGCTGAAATAAAATAATCGACACACACTCACTATGGATTTGTACCAGAATTACGGGTTTTTTTTATTTAAAAATAATACTTTGAACAGAGAGGAGACTCTAAATTTATGCTGCATGTTATATTCAGTCTACATACATTTATATCTTCATGTGCAATCACTAAGGGTCTACGTACTTTCTGGCATTGGACTGAGATTTCTCTTGAAGATAATGTATGTTGGCATTGCCCATGAGGTCACTTAATTATTTTTGGACTTCTCCAGTGTGTGTGATATTTGAATTTATTTTTGAGGTTCACTTTCTTAGAGCTCATGAAAGGAAACTGCTAAGTAATTGTCACCACTTAAAAGGAGATGATGTTCTCCTTCCCTCCCTCAGACTTGGTGTTAAAGCAACATACAGCTTGGTTGTGGACCGCTTTCTATGGTTTTCTAAATATCTTTCCTCCTCCTCCTCCTCCTCCTCCTCCTCCTCCTCCTCCTCCTCCTCCTCCTCCTCCTCCTCCTCCTCTTCGTCCTCCTCCTCTTCTTCTTCCTCCTCTTCCTCTTCCTCCTCTTCCTCTTCTTCCTCCTCCTCTTCCTCTTCTTCCTTTCTCCTCCTCCTCTTCCTCTTCCTCCTCCTCCTCTTCCTCCTCCTCTTCTTCCTTTCTCCTCCTCCTCATTTTTCTTCTTGGCCCTGAAGAGTGACCCAAAGGCTTGCACACTAGGCAGCCATCCAATCACTAAGCTACAATCCCCAAGCCCTAGTTTCTAATACTGAGAATCTAGATTTTACAACTCAAGATTGCTCTTGCATGCCCACTTCACCTTAATCCATCCATTCACTTTTTAAAATGTTTATCAAGTGATCATATGGCCCCGCGCCGACACTGTTCTGTCCCCCAAGGGCTATATTGGCATTAAATTCTGTCTATCCTTTTTCTGATTGTATTAAATTAGGAAGCACATGCAATAGATACATGACTAATTCAAAACAATATGTCAGATATGATTGGGTATTGGAAATAATTAAAAAGGAAAAGATGTTCTTTTAAAAAGTACAAAAAGGAATTGAGCTAAGTTGAAATGTTTAGTGCAGGGATATCTTGGAATATGACATTAAAGCTATTTACATTAGGTACTTTTGGATTAGGGAACTGGCAAAGCAGAGACCTGGAGGAACAGTCTCCAGGCCAAAGGACTAGCAAGTGAAAACACAGAGAGGATGAGGGTTGGAGGAAGGCACAAAGACTGGGAGGGGCGGGGCAACAAGGCTGGGAGGGGCGTGGCAACGAGACTGGGAGGGGCGTGGCAATGAGACTGAGAGGGGCGTGGCACACTTGTGGAAAGATGAGGGTAGAGAAGAGCACAACCAGAGAAGCACAGCTTGCTGTAGATCCCATCAAGCCCGCATCCAAATCTTAAGGGTATTAGTTTCCGGAATGAAATTATAAATGAAGTGGGAGGGTTGGGGATTTAGCTCAGTGGTAGAGCGCTTGCCTAGGAAGCGCAAGGCCCTGGGTTCGGTCCCCAGCTCCGAAAAAAAAAAGAACCAAAAAAAATAAAAAAATAAAAAAATAAATGAAGTGGGGAAGTCTTTGGAGGTACAACATAGTTGTTGCTCAATGTTTGAAATGCATCTCCTCGGCTGCAGTAAGGAAATTTGACTAGAGAGGGATAGGGTCAAAAACAAGGTACTAGTTAGGGCATTATTTTGGTAATCCAGGTCAGAGAAGTTGGTAGCTTGGGCTACGGTAAAGATAATTGAAAGATGTGATTGGCTACCAGACACAAACTCAGGTTCAGCTCCCAAACCTACGGATGCCTGAACACGGAGTTCTGAAGGCAACATGACGGCAAGATGACTCTGACTTTTGACTTGAGTTACTGGAAAAAGAGAGTTTCTGTTGGATGAGCTGGGAGATGTAAGGGCAAGCTTGAAGATCCCTCAGCTGCTCCATTCCAGACACACTAAAGATAAAACACTTCTTCCCCATCAAGAATTCTGAGCGGCAGTTGGTATGAGAATTCTTCATTAGATATGTAAACTCGAGAGTTGTCAAGGCAGAGAGGCTGATCCCAACAGGAGGGTAGTTCAGGAAAGAGGCCAGTATCAACACTGGATAGGCCCAAAGGCTGAGCCCTGAAGAGCTCCTTGATTCAAAGTCAATGTGATGGAGAAAAATAAAGGGCTCTGAGAAGAAGTAAGACCTGACAGGATCAGAAGAGGAGGTCAGGCTCCATGGCTCCTGAGTAGCACTCCCTGGGTTATGTGGTGTCTCCTCCCTGGGTTATGTGGTGTCTCAGATGGGTCTGATGAGCAGAGTTAGAGTAGTGGAGGGAAGAACTTGAGGAGAATGACTTTAACAGAGAAAGGACTGAGAAGAATTAGGGATGGTAAAGACCAATACTACTCTCAAGTCGTCTTCCTATGGAAGAGAGCAGGGCATTGGTCCATCCCTTCCTGGAATGGGGGAATGGGATGTGGGATCAGGATAGAGTTGCTCTTAAGATGGCTGCAAATGTAAGTCTATAGCATGTGGAGAGTTGAGATTAGCCAAGAAGAGGCCTGCCAGGTGGGTATGTGGAAGAAGGCAGATGTGGGAATATTAATAAGTTCAGAGATCTGAGTGAAGGCAAAAAGGGGTCGATGGGGATGTGGAGGATAAGTGAGAGGGGCGGAACTGATATCTTGTCCATGTCAAAGAGCCGCTAAAACTAAAGAACACGGGATTTGGAAAGAGAAGTTGCAAGATCGATGGATAATGACTGCTACTGTTGATAGCAATGACAAGTCTTGGATATACTTATGGAAGTGACTGGCTGTGACAGAGAAAAACAAAGTCACTTGGTGGGTGGGGGCTGCAGCCACCTAGCTGCCTCCTGGCTTGCAGCTTTCATCTCTTGTTTTCCACGGCTGTCTGCTCTACTGAGCAATTCCTATAGATTGTGAATGTTATGCCCGAATACCAAAGAATGAGACACTTACCATTTCAAACCTTGGCATCTCCAAGAAGCATGATGACAGTGTCTGGAGAACAGCAGAGAGGCTAAGAGCTAAAATTCTTAGGGAAGAAGGATCTGCAATGCCTGTCCATCTTAACCTGAGGCAAGAGGAGGAGACAAAGTGCTGAGAAAGGGAGGTTGAGATGGGCCTGAGAGGGCTGGCACAGCCTACAGAGGGAGAGAATCAAGGTAAAGGTCTCTCCGAGTAGAGTGGGAGATAGGCCTGTAAGTGGGGCACATCCAAGAATACACGTCAGCCGCTTCACAATTCAATCCCGGACTGCTCCAAGCAATTTTCCTGGTCTATAAATTAAGTTTTATTTTGCCAGCAGAATGCCCATTAATACCTGTCTGTAATGTATTCTAGAATCTTCAGTATAGTCATGAGTTACACAAGTGGTCAATCAAATTATTCTTGTCTGGCACAAAGGACCTGTGCTTTGTGTTATTATCTCATTAAATTATTCCTTCCTTCCTGCCTGCCTCCCCTGCCTCCCTCTGCCTACCCCTGCCTACTCCTGCTTCCTCCTGCCTCCCCTGCCTACTCCTGCCTCCCCTCCTCCCCCTGCCTCCCCTGCCTATCCCTGCCTACCCCTGCCTACCCCTGCCTTCCCTTGCCTCCCCCTGCCTCTCCTGCTTCCCCTGCCTCCCCCCTCCCCTCCCCTCCCTCCCCCTCCCCCTCCCTCCTCAGTCAAAGCCGAGATAAGCAATAGCTGACAGTTTTTAAGAATCATTGGTCCTGCTGAAATTTATGATAACAACTAGGACCTGGCAGCATTCCGAGGCAGGCACAGACTCTCTGCTGGGTAGCAGTTCCACAACTAAGTAGGTTTTGTGGTTCGTGTAAAAGAACTATCCTCTGGACAGGCTCTGCCGCCGCTGGTTCGTGCTGAAGGCAGCCGGGCAGTCCCTGCAGCTTCCCTGCCCATCTCGAAGCAGTCTCACTGGAAACTATAGCTTCTGCCACAGGGGTGCAGATCCCGTGCACTGTCTGAGGTAATCAGCCACAGTAGAACCAAATAACTCATGTCAAGGAAGCTAAGCAGTTGGACCAAGGCCTCCCATACTGATAATCATGCCTTGTCAGGAAGACAAATCGTACTTGATCTCTCCCAGTTTCTTACATCCAAGCGTCTATCCTGTAACTTCTGACTCTTTCCACCCTCAGCCCATCTCTGCAAGCCCTTACCCTTTGCAGCTCCATTCCACATAACGGAAATGCTTCAACATTGTCTTGTTCTACCTCTTTGTCCTCCCTCCTCCTCCTCCTCCTCCTCCTCCTCCTCCTCCTTCTCTTCTTCTTCCTCCTCCTCCTCCCCCCTCCTTTTCTTTTTCTCCTCCTCCTCCAACAGGGTCTCATGTATCCCAGGCTGGCTGCTAATTTTCTCTGTACCCAAGAATGACCTCATACTTGTGATCCTCCTGCTTTCCTCGTGCCCCCATCAATGGTGGAATTACAGGCACATGGCACCATGCTCAGTTCCATGCCACAGTGATTGAATAAGAATGGGTCCCAGGGGCTCATAGATTTGAACGTTTGGTCACCAGGGAGTGGCACTATTTGAAATGATTAGGAGGTGTGGCCTTGTTGGAGGAAGTGTGTCACTGGGGGTGGGCTTCGAGATTTTAAGGACCCAAGCCAGGCCCAGTGTCTCTCGCTTCCTGTCTTCAGGTCTGGATACAGAGCTCTCAGCTAGTTCTGCATCCGCGTGTGCTTGCGAGTCACCATGCTTCCTGCCGTGATGAAAATGGACTAAACCTCTGAAACTGTAAGCCAGCCCCAAATAAATGCTTTGTTTTCTAAGAGCTGTTGTGGTCATGCTGTCTCTTCACAGCAACAGAACACTGACTAAAATACTGGTGACAAAACCAGATGTTTCATACACACTAGGTAAGCTGGGCTATAGCCAATGTTTTCTCCTTGACAATGTCTCTCCACTACCCTTGGATGAAGCCTGCCTTCTCAAACATGCATGATCTCTTGCTTCTGCCCTGCTGGAAGCCTCTCTTTCCCGTACTTAGCCCTTGATAGGAGACAGGGCTTCGGAGCAGAACACACACAGCTGTGTGGTTCTGTTTTCTACCACACACAAAAAGAGGATTTCCTCCATTAGCTTCGCTTACTGCTCAATGCTCCTTTTTTTGTTTTGTTTTGTTTTTTTCTTTTCAAGACAGGGTTTCTCTAAGTAGACCTGGCTGTCCTGGAATTTGCTCTGCAGTTCCAAATAATCCAGGCTGGCCTTGAACTCACAGAGATCTGCCTGCCCCTTTAGTTCTAGGACTAAAGGAGTGCACCACTACCACCCAGCCCTGTTTTTTTTAAAAATCTCTTGTGAACACTGATGCTCTCTAGACATGCGGTCAGCATTATAAGTTCCCCCACAATTCCAAAATCCTGCCACACTCCTGGAGCATTTGAGCACACTCATAGGCAGCCATCCAGCACAGAACCAGCTTTTATTTCCTTGTCCTTTCTGAGGCTCCGAAGAGAGTTAGTAATCATTTGTGGATGCCGTCGGTGGTTCTGCGTGCTGCCAGGCTCCTCACTACCCAGAGACCACGAGGACCAGCAGGCCTTTCTTCCTTCCCATTTGGTGACTGCCAGGCTTTAACCAAGTGAGCTGAAACCGACTTCCATTACTGAGTCTCTGACTCAGTAGGCTGGGATGGAACTGGAGAACATCTGCCTAGGGTTTTTTTTTTTTTTTTTTTTTTTTTTTTTTTGACGTTTTCTTTTGTGTTTAGACTGTTTTGTCTTGTGTTTTTCCTGATGCCGTATCCTTTGAGAGCCGGCCTAATGCATACGCCTAATATTTTCCAAAGCCATCTTCCATGTAAGATTTACGTGGACAGCTTCAAAAGTGCCTGTGTCTATGTCCTGCTCCCACAAGTATCCTCCTGTCGGCCTTCCCCGACGGAAAGGTCTGTTTATAATTTGTCCTGGAGTGTGGCTGGAGAACCGCCATGCAGCCTTCACATCCTGTGAATCATCCCATTAACACTTACTTATCAGTCCTTTAAAAAGGAGCCCTTTATTTCCTGTAGCCCCCATCTCTAGCCTGTCTCTGGCCTAACCAGCCTCATCCTAGCTCCCCGCCTTAAACTCTCCAGCGGATACCACGTCCTGTCTCCTGCAAAAGTAGATTCCGTCCGTCCGTCATGACACATTCCTGCACTTCCCTCCGCCCAAGCAAAGAAAAAACATTATCTCTACCAGCTGGTCTTTCTTTCCCTTCATCTCAGAGTGGGATGCCTCCCCACTCCACATTAAGTCAAGAGCCTCTCTTCATACCATGCCCTGCTACCTTCTACTTCACTAATCTCCCCTCTTCTTCTTCTCTCACTCACCCCCCATGCAGCATCTGTCTGTGTAGTTATCGTTTGTTGTCCACCAGTGGCTGATTCAAGAGGGATAAATCCCGGTCCCCAGCTCCGAAAAAAAGAACCAAAAAAAAAAAAAAAAAAAAAAAAAAGAGAGAGAGGGATAAATCCTCCCAGGAGCCTCTTGGACTTGGTATTCAGAATGAAGCCCTCACTGTTGGACTTCTGTCTAAGCGCCAACCCCACAGCTACCTGGGAATACCAGGTAAGCTCCACCCCACGGTTGCTTGGCAATAGCCAGTGTGCCTGACACTATAAAAGGGGCTGCTTGCCCTCCCCCTCACTCTCTTTGGTCTGTTCTTTTCCCTGCTCTTCCCCTCTTCCCTGTCCCTTCTCTCTACCTTCCTGCTTCCCTCCATTTGCTCATGGCCGTTCTTTCCTCCTCTCTACTCTTTTTCTCTCATTAAGCCTTTGCACGTGGAACCATGTTGGCTTAGTACGCTTTATCCGGGCGCAAGCCAAGATTTAAACCCCAACATTGGTCCTAACATTGGCCGGTATGGGGAGATTGATCTCCCAGTGCTTATATGGCCTGGCGCCCTGCCATCACTGACCCTGCTCCTGCTGCAGTGCCCGCTAGCCCCCAGCCCACGGTCGCTCGGCCACAGACTACTGGGGCTATGACGAGGAGAAATGGAGCCGTGCGCTATGCCGCTTGTGCCACTGTTATATCCACCGCCATGGCGCACACCACCTGCATCTTCTAGGCCTTCACTGCCACCTTCTGGCTTCAGTAACTGCTTCAGCAGGCTTGTAAGCAAACTCCTCCTGTGAGCTGCTGCCCTCCATGGTTCACCACGTTGCGCCAGCTCTTGCCACTTAGACAGGCCCTCATCAACCACATGGTTCCGCTTTCCCTGCTACCAGGCCGCAGCTACAATTTCCACACAAACACCGGCAGATTGGTAGGTCTACTCCAGTTGGCAAGAAAGACCCCAATTTCCCAGATAAAAGCCTGGCCAGCCTTTCTGAGATTACGGGAATTTCCTTAGCTAACATACGCAATAGGACCTCGATCATTGGACGAAGATTCCCTCGAAAGTGGTTCCTCGCTCCTCTCTCACTCTGGGCTTTTACAGCCAACATGAAATCCCAGGCCTGGCTAGGAACGCTTTCTGGCAGGTCCAGGACCCGTCGTTTATAGCCTCCAGGAGTCTAAGTGACGACTCAGACACCTGGCCTGGCATTACCATTAATACTACCATTACAATTAATTTCTCCTGGGACACCAGTGAGAATTAATTGGTGACTTCTCCCAATGATCTACTCGTGGTCTTCGACCATATCCCCAAATTCACTGTTTGGAAAGTTAACACCTCACCTGAGGACATCGAAATTGATACACCGATGCAATGATGTCTGGACTCAGTATTTATTAGATAATGGTTCAAAATGGCCGCATAACGGCACTCTAAATTCCTCAACTTTACAGGATCTTCACAATTACTGCCAGCAGTCCGGTAAATGGAAAGAGATTCTTTATGCCCAAGCATTCCTACATCTTCACTCTAACCCCTCTCTGTGTTCCTCTCGTAGCCCCACCCAACTCCTCTTAGCTGTGAAACAGGCACCAGTACAACTCTTGACCCAGCTATTGAACACCTCCTCTTCGCCTCAGGCCTGCTTTCACGTTTCCAAAAACCCAAGCCGCCGCCTCAGTTTCTCCTTCTCACCAGGTTACCCCAGAGCCTCCTCGATCGAACTCTCCAGACCCCTCCCCTCCCATGCCAGCTGCAGGACGTTCCAATCTCCCTGCACTGCCACCCACTTTCACCCCTCCTGTCACCTGTTCCAAGACCATAGGGGTTTCCCCAAACCCCTCATTGCCAGAGACGCCTGACCCAGCACCAGTCCTTCCTTTGAGAGAGGCAGCCGGTGTAGATGGGCTGGTCAGGGTACGCATCCCTTTCTTGCTGAATGAACTTCCTCACATAGAAAACAGACTGGGTTCCTACACCTCTAATGCCTTTGTTAAAGAGTTCCAGGACATTACCCAATCTTATAGCTTGACTTTCCATGATGTTACATACGATCCTAACTAATAATTTACTTCCTGAGGAACACTGGTGAGTTTGGGGGCAGGCGAAGATACATGCAGACAAGATACATCAGATGGATGGGACATACCCTATTGGATCTGAGGCAGGACCTGACCAAGGTCCCCGATGGAATTATAATTCCACAGGTGGTATCCTAGCCAGAGACAGATTCAAAACCCGTCTCCTGGCCAGTCTCCAAAGGGCAGCCTTAAAACCAGTAAATTTAGAAAAACTATGAGGTCATCCAGGAAAAATAGGAAAACTCATCCTAATATTTAGAACACCTTACAATTATTACAATACACTAATTTATTTCTTATTTATTACAATACACTAATCTAGACCCTGAAAAATTCAGAAAGTAAGCAACTCCTGATGACCTATTCCTTTTCCCAGAGCTACTCCAACCTAAAAGACAAACTTAAAAATCAAGAGAGGGGGGCCCCTAACTCCATAGGCAGAAGTTTTGGTGCTGGCCTTTAAGGTGTACCATGGGAAGTGATGAGAAGGCTCTCGGACTAAAATACCATATGCTGGCAAAGGCTGTCTGACCAGCCTCAGCCACTGCCCGTAACTCCTGGCCTTCTGAGGCTAAGGGACCACCAGGTTCCTGCTACAATTGTGGTCAACAAGGTCAATGGATAAGGGCTTTCCCTAACTTCCGCAAGTCAAGAGGCCATGTCCTAGATGCTGTCAAGAGGGACATTGGACTGTCATTTGCCCTCGTGTTGTTTAGGAAAGGGGGACATCACATCCAGGTAACCCTCCAGCTGATCTCCTAGGCTTGGCTATGGACGAATGAAGGGGCCCGATTTCACAGGACCCGACTATGGCCATCACCAGCAGGGAGCCCTGGGTAACTATCATGGTATGTGGGCAGCCCATCTCCTTTCTCTTGGACATTGAGGCCATTTACTTGGTCCTAAAGAAGTTTAGGGGACCCACTTCTCTTTTCCCATTGTCAGAGTAGGGAACCTTACCTTCCTCATCAAACCCTACTGCTCAGCTGCATTTTTGGGGGTGTACCTCTCACCCATTCCTTTTTGGTAGTGTGAACATGCCCTGTCCCCTTATTGGGAAGGGACTAAGTTGGGAGCCTCTATTATGATCCACCCATTTGCCCAAACTCAGGCTCTCCAGCAGCCCTTCTGTTCCTTCTAGACAGCCAACCTACTAACACGGACATGTTGCTTCCTTTACCATGTTCTCAGGTAGAGTCCCGAGTCTGGGAGGTCCACAACCCCTCTGTTGCTGAACAAACAGCCTTTCCAAATAGGATCTGTAACCTGCTTTCTCTGTCTTTTTGTTGTGGCAAACTGTTTTAAGGCATCCGGGACACATTCTGTAGGACAAATTCTTCCTTCTGCTCCACAAAAAGCTTATTGTAAAGAATGTTCACTTTGTTAACTCATGTTGTTATCTCTTTTGTGAACTTACAAGCTACAAGAAACCCACTCAGACCTACCTCTCACAGACAAATAGACTCCACCCAGATAGGTACATCTGCCCAAAGTTCCCACTTACTACCTAGTCCAAAGGGTGGGATTCCTCTTTTACATTAAAAAATTTTCATTAAATTAAACATTAAAAAATTTTCCTTTCTCCCAAACACACTCTTAATCTTATTCTTTCCCTAATGTGTGAGTGTGTGTGTGTGTGTGTGTGTGTGTGTGTGTGTATGTGTGCGCGCGCGCATCTTGTCAAGTCCAGGTGCTTACTACACCTGTGACAGCTCCAGAGAAACCACCTCCAGATGTCCATTCTCCTCTCACAGACACAGATGCTTCTATTGGACCTGTTCCTTCTGACCTATCCACAAATGGTTCCACAGACCCTGGACAACAAGGAAACAGCTAACTCTAAGACTGGACAAACCTCCCATACCAACTTCTCTAGGTTCCCTGGAGACACATCGCCCCAAAGCAAGCAGGAAGTAGTGAGAGATCACGACGCCCCTATTCCTGCTCTACCACTGTCTCTAATTTTTCTTTTTAATTAAACCAAAATGGGAGAATGTTGGTATTCTGTCTAAGCTCCACCCCCACAGCTACCTGGGAATACCAGGTAAGCTCCGCCCCACAGTTGCCTGGCAACAGCTAGCTGTGCCTGACACTATAAAAGGGGCTACTTGCCCCCTCCTCTTTCTCTTTGTTCTCTTCTCTTCCCTGCTCCTCCCCTCTTCCCTGTCCCTCTCTCTACCTCCCCCCTTCCCTCCACGTGCTCATGGCCAGCCTTTCCTCTCCCATACTCTTCTTCTCTCATTAAACCTTTCCACATGGAACCATGTTGGCTTGATGTGCTTTATCCGGACGCGAGCTGAGATTTAAACCCCAACATTGGTCCTAACACTCGCTCTGCCCGCCCCCCTGCATGTGCCTTACCACATGAAAGGGACTCTGCAAGCTCCACATCACAGCCCTCTTTCTAGACCCCGGCGTTCTCAGTGTGCTCAGCACCAGAAAGAAAGCTGCTCAGAAGGACGCCTGAGGTACAACGTTGAGGATGTGTCTGCTCCTCAGGTGCATGTGCTGTTCAACAAGAGGTAGGTGTGTTTCTTCCGTCCGCAAATGAAAATGCAGCAATCAAGAAGTCTTTGGGGGTTGGGGATTTAGCTCAGTGGTAGAGCGCTTGCCTAGGAAGCACAAGGCCCTGGGTTTGGTCCCCAGCTCTGAAAAAAAGAACCAAAAAAAAAAAAAAAAAGCAGAAGAAGTCTTTGGAGAGACCATTTGTTTGGGGGCGTGAGGGTCTCCGGTCCACACAGTGATGGCTCCAGCAGAGGCAGGAAAAACATAAGGCAAAACACTCTACACACAAAAGAAAATGTCAAAAACACAAACGGGAAACAGCACAGGAAGGAAATCAAAAGGCAGGCAGAAGAGTATCTGTGTAGCTTTGTTTGCTCAACTAACGCAATTCGGCAAAGCCGTGTTTAGGAAGTGCACGACACAGCGGCCCGGGCGCGGCATTTAGTGCCCTGTACTAAGTGGTAGGAGGTAGATTTCTTTTACAGTAGCTTTGAAACCTTAAAATTATGACAGGGTGCTCCTTCTGATTTTACTCGAAGTACAAAGTAGGTCAGATGGGGTGACGGGAAAAGCTTTAGCACAAATTCTCCTCATAAAATATATCTAATGTAACATTAAATAGTGCGCTGATATAGTACACATGCATAGTTTAATATGAAATATTGTATAACATTTGTGTGGACATAATATAAAGCTATTGATATCAAACATGTAATAGATAAGACAGATAATTGAATCTTATTAACCTTAAAACTGTCACGTTTTAAAAGACATTATTAAGGTAGGCTTGGTGAGTCAGGCTTATAATTACTTGGGCAGCTGAGGCAGGAGGATTCCAGGACAGCCTGGGTTACAGAATGAGTCCAAGGTCAATTTGTGAAACTTAATGAAATCCTGTCTTAAAATAAAAAGTCCAAAGTAAATCTGGGCTCTAGCTCATTGGCGAAACAGTTGCCTAAGATGAGACCCTGGGTTCAGTCTCCGACATCACAGAAGGTAATAAGAGAATTTGAAGATGAATTCAAAGATGACTTACGAATTATACATGTGACAGAGAATCTATAACCAGAACATGCATAAAAATTCTTACACATGAATAACAGATCCAACTTTTTTAATTCTTTTTTTTTAATTCTTTTTTTTTTTCAGAGCTGGGGACCGAACCCAGGGCCTTGCGCTTGCTAGGCAAGCGCTCTACCACTGAGCTAAATCCCCAACCCCTTAAATGACATTCTTTTACTCGTGAGAATGTCACATATGTATGTCAATGAAACATGGTCACAATGAACTTCTATTATTCTTCAGACACTGCTCGGATCCTGACTCGGCTCACTTCATGTTGGGAAATAATTTAGAGACTGCACCCAAGGAGATACAAAAACAAAATAGACTGTGAAAAGATGTTCAAGATAATTGACCATTGGCATCATTCACAGTAAAATCGCACTGAGATGACAAACGAACAGAACGGCATTCGTCAAAAGGACAGGCGATACTTCACGTTGGCAATGATGAGATTAGGTGGGAGCCTCCCTGGACTGGCAGCAGGAATGTAAAATGATGCGGATTCAGTTTAGCAGTCCCTGAAAGCTAAGCGGAAACCGTATGATCCACCAATGCCACTCTTCTCAGCCTTCCCCAAAGAAAGCAAAATATGTGTCAGTCATAAAAGCATGCATGTGAACATTCACAGGAGTGTTCTGGAACACAAGTGCTAGGAATACAAGGAACATACCTCAACATGATAAAGGCCGTTCACAGCAAGCCCGTAGCCAACATCGACTTAAGGCGAGAGAAACTCAAAGCAATTCCACTAAAATCAGGAGCAAGACAAGGTTAGCTTCCCTCTCCATGACTACTCAATATAGTAGTTAGCTAGAACAACAAAACAATTGAAGGATATCAAGGAGATATGAATACGAAGGGAAGAAGTCAAAGTACCTTTTTTTTTTCCAGAGGTATGATAATATATATAAGTAGCCTGAGAAACCCTGCCAGGGCACTCCTACAGCTGATGAACACTTCCAGCAAAGCAGAAGGATACAAAATTATTTCACAAAACCAGTAGCCTTTCTATAAACAAATGACAAGCAGAACAAGAAAGGAATCAGGGAAATTATACCTTTCACAATAGCCTCGAAACAATACAAAGTATCTAACTTTAACCAAGCAAATGACTTATATGATTTAAAAAAAAAAACCTTTAAGACACTGAAGAAAGAAATTGGAGGGCTGGAGAGGTGGCTCAGAGGTTAGGAGCACTGACTGCTCTTCCAGAGGTCCTGAGTTCAATTCCCAGCAACCACATGGTGGCTCACAACCATCTGTAATGAGATCTGGTGCCCTCTTCTGGTGTGTCTGAAGACAGCTACAGTGTACTTCTATATAATAAATAAATAAATAAATAAATAATAAATACATAAATAAACCTTAAAAAAAGAAAGAAATTAGAGATGATAACAGAAGATAGAAAGGTCTCCCACATTGATGGATCCGTAGCATTAATATAGTTAGAATGGCCATCTGACCAAAAGCAATCTACAGATTCGATACACTCCGTATCAAAATTCCAACACAATTTTTGATAGACCTTGAAAGGACAATTTTCAGCTTCATGTGGAAACACATAAGATCCAGGATAGTTAAAGCACTCCTGGATGATAAAAGAACGCTAGGAAGCATCACCATCCCTGATCTCAAATTGTACTACAGAGCTATAGTAATAAAAACAGCATGGCATTGGCACAAAAATAGTCATGTTGATCAGTGGAAAAGAACTGAGAACCCAGAAACAGGTCGATATACTTATGGACGCTTTGTTCTTGTTTGTTTGTTTTTAATAAAGAAGTTGGAAATAGACACCAGAAGAAGACAGCATCTTCAACAAATGGTGCTGATCAAATGGCGGCATGTAGAAGAATGCAAATGGGCTTATACGTATCATCATGGACAAAACTCAACTCCAAAAGGAGCAAAGACCTCAGCATGAAACTGGATACACTGATCCTGATGAAGAAAACCTGGGGAACAGCCCTGAACTCATTGCCACAGGAAAGACTGTGGCACAGTTAGCCCAGGCACTCAGATCAGCAGTAAACGAGACCTCATGAGGCTGAAAAGCTTCTGCCTTGCAAAGAACACCACCATTTGGACAAACATCAGCCTACTGAATAGGAAAGATTTTTATCAACTACAAGTCTGGTAGGAGGCTAATGCCCAAAGTACATAAAGAACAAAGAAGAATGGGCATCAGGAAAACAAATAACACAATTTTAAGACGGGGTACAGATCTAAGCAGAAAAATCCTCAAAAGAGGAAGCTCTAATGGCTGAGGAGCACCTAAGAAGTTTTCAACTTCTTTTTTTGACAGGGAAACCCAAACCAAAACTACTTTGAGATTTCATTTTACAACAATCAGAATGGCCCAAGGTCAACAAAACAAATGGCAGCTCGTGCGAGCGAAGATGTACTGATGAGAGAGCAAATTTATGCAAGCGCCTTGGAAACCAGCATGGTGGTTTCTCAGAAATCTAGGAATTTATCTACCTCAAGAACCAGCTATACCATCCTTGGGCATCTACCCGAAGTATAGTTTGAAAAGTATAGTTTGAAGTATAGTTTTGGAGTTTGAAAAATCCAAACTCAGAAAGACAAATATGGTGTGTATTCACGTATATTTGATGTTAGTTGTTACATCACTGATAAGCAAGCTGTAGTCTGTATAACCCACAGAAGTTTGGTATAGAATGAGTGACAGGTGGGGGAGGGATAGGTTCCCTAGGAAGAAGAATAGTTGTGAATGGGCAGGGGCGGAGTGGGGACTGAGATGGGCGGAGAAGGGAAGAAGGGGTTGTATCGAAACCTAATGCAACAGAACCTTCCTAAAATACACAAATATATGAGGGCAATCTTAATGAAATCACCCCAGTAATGGAGGTGACAGAGTCCTAACTGGACAATCTCATTACCAGATAAAGTTTCCAGTACTGTAAATGGGTTACATCTCATCGAGTTGTTGGACAAATGGATCCCATGGAAACCCCCAACAACCCAGGCTGTTGCCAAGGCCATTGGTTGCCATCCACAAACTGAGGGTAAGGTCCTGTCACTGAAGACAACATCTGCACAACTTACTGAGCACAGAGAAGCTGAACTGGTGCCTCCGCAGAGCCTTTATTCCTATGGACCAGTGTTAGCAGTACTCTGAACTCTACCAAAGAAGAAAGGCATACGTTGACCTAACTACAAATCCATCAGCTTGCAAGGATGACCCAACTGCCTGCAATGCTGGTGTAACAGTGGCACAGAGCTAGCGGGAGTAACCAACCACTATCCGATTTGAATTAAGACCCCTCCATGAGACGGAACCCATACCTGGCATTGCTTGGGTGGCCAAGAACCTGAGACCAGATGGGACAGGAACGTAGGGGAGAACCAAAGGCTGCTGTTCTGAGCAATAAAATTACTCCTACATTCTGCTCTGCTCACAGGTCAATGCTTTGCTCCATCATCATCAGAGAAGGCTCCTTCTGCAGCAGATGGGAACAGATACAGACACACACAGGCAGACAACATGCAAAAACCGAGAGACTTGGAAATACTCAGCCCTAAAAGGGATGCCTCCCCCACATCCCTCCCCTCAGAGTTCAGGGACCTGTGGAAGCAGAGGCAGAGACCGTGTAAGAGCAGGGAGATAGAGGACACCAAGAAAACAGGGCTTTCTAGACACAGCACGGCTGGTACCCATATGAACTCAGAAAGACTGTGGCAGCCACACACAGAGTCTGTGTAGGTCTGCTGCAAATGGAGTCCTAGAGCTGAGAGAAGTGGACACTTGCCCCCATTTCTAACCCATTGATAGCTACTTGCAAATTAAACGTTAGTTTTCTTCCCCTCAAAATGGGGAAACAAACCACTGTTAAGGACCGGCCCCATGACCACCAATAGGTGGCCAACACAAAACCAACTCAATGGCATCCTTGGAAGCTCTTTGCCTCATCATGCTATGTCAGGATTTTTTTTTTTAAACAGGTCCATTGTGTATGTATTATGGCTTCCAGTTTTGGGTTTTTATGGGATTCCTGTGTGTGAAAATGTCTGTGTCTCTGCAGCTAAAGTATTTCTTGTGCTTTTTCCCATTACAGATTGTTGTGAACCGCCATGTGGGTGCTGGGAATTGAACTCAGAACCTCTGGAAGAGCAGTCGGTGCTCTTAACTGCTGAGCCGTCTCTCCAGCCCCCTTGTGCTTTTTCTTTGGCTCTTTTTCTTGCTTGGTTGTCTTGTCATATTCTGATTTGTTTGTATTTGATTTGTCTTATTCTATTATTATCCCTTAGACGCCTGTTTGTCTTTTTTTTTTTTTTGTTCTTTTTTTTTGTTCTTTTTTTTCGGAGCTGGGGACCGAACCCAGGGCCTTGCGCTTCCTAGGCAAGCGCTCTACTGCCGAGCTAAATCCCCAGCCCCGTCTGTTTGTCTTCTAAGCAGAGACAGAAAGGATGTGAATCTGGATGGCAGGGGAGATGGGGATCGAGTAGAAGGAGTAGGAGGGAAACCATAATCAAAATACATGTATGGAAAGTAATCATCTTCAGTAAAAGGAAAGAGCTTCCCAGCTGTCTGTCGCCCGGAGAACAGGTGGACACGGGATGGAAAATCCACACAGTAGAATAGTCAATGCTTAAAACGAAAGAAAGCGTCAAGGACTGTTGCACTGGGGGTGTCGCTCAGTTGGTAGAGTGCCTGCCTAGCGTGTGCAAAGCCCCGAGTTCGATCCCCAGCACCATGTGTTGTGGGCACAGGGGCACATGTCATCTATAATCCCAGTACTTGGGCGGGAGGCGTGGTTAGGAGGATCAAGAGTTCAAGTTTGTCCTCTACGATCTATTGAGTTAGAGACCAGCCTGGAATACATGCTGCAGTGCAGATGAAGTTGAAAACATGTAAATACTGAGAGGGGCCCCATGCAAAAGTTGCCTTATTGTACGCACGATTCCATCTGCATGCTGTGTCTAGGACTCAGTTTACAGAGACAGAGACAATCGATGTTGCCTAGGGCTGGAGGCAGGAGCCATGATGTACAGACAGGCATGAGGAGTCTCTTGAAGACTGGTCACTGTTACTTCAGTTGTACCTCAACAAGAGAAGGAAAAAAAAAGACCAATAGTTCTTCAAATGACCACTTAGCCAAATTTCTGTATTTTATTGACCAGAGCACAGGTTTAGACATTTATGATGCACTGAGAGAAAAGGCCGCTGGGAGTTCCGTGTGGCACACAATGATGGTGGACTGACCCTGACCACACAAACACAAGGGAGTCCTGTGCTTCCAGCTCCATCCTCCGCATTCCCAGAATGTCGTCCCGGTTTGAGGCACTGAGCTGTCCTTTGACCACATGCAGATGGTGCAGCCTGTGTGTGCAAGCATTTGAATACCTGTCTGGGAAGAAAGCCCGAGTGGTTAAGAAAATGTGTGTAACTGACAAGGAAACGCTAGAGTCGAAGGGAATCCTTGAAATTTCACACAACAGCCTTGCATCTCATTTACTTTTTTTTCACCTTGAATGGCAACCATATTTCATTATAGAACAAAGCCTGTATCATTCATATACAGTCAGCTTATGCATGTGGCTTGGTAACGTACAGATTTGCTGTTTCTATGACAACTGCTTCTTTAGTCATTTTTCTTAGTCTGTTTCACAAACTGCATGAATTACAACACTGTTTTATTTCCAAGTCAAGCCCTCATGAGTAAGCTTAGCCAAACATATAAGTGTGTGTGTGTATGTGTATGTGCATTTCTGTGTATCAGTGTGTATACATATGCATATATTCATATAATCTATGTACATGTGGATGAGTACATGTGTGTACATAAGAATGTGTAAGTCTATGTGTACGTGTGTATATGTGATTGTGTATGGCTATATGTGAGTATCTGCATTAATATGAATATGTCTATATGTGTGTCTCTATATGGATATATGGATGTGTTTATGTATGTCTATATATGTGTGTGTGTCTATAACTATATGTGCACCTGTAACTTCAATTTTTTTCTATTTTATTTTCTGCTGATTCTCTCATGCCTATACTATAAAAAGTAAATCTGAGGCATTTGGCCATCCTCACACGTGGGTGACAAAGGTGTCCTCGCTGTGAAAAAATATGGTCCCACCTGCGTTCAACCAGAATGTGTAAGCAACATTGCAAATCGTCAGAAGAAGGTAAACCATTAGGCCTAACTAGGAGGTGCCACAGTGAGGTCTGGGGTTCACCAGAGCTCCATCAACACTGATAATCACTGGGTCAAAGTTCCAAAAGCTTTCTACCCCCTGGGATTGGCTGAGAATTCCTGGAATTCTCTGCTCACCTGTCGGTCTTTAGAGCCGGAATCTGTCAGAGAAGAGATGTGCCATTCTACTCTCTAGGCCCTTTTGAATTCAAGATTTGGGGGACATTCCAGGAATTTGGATTTGGCCCCTGTCTTTGCTTCTCCTTGGTCTGCTCCAAGTTTTCCATAGAACTGAAATTAGAAACTCTCCTTTGCTACCGTTATGACTTGTAATGTAAATGCCATTTGATGATCTTAGCTGGCCCCTGTGAAAGAGTCATTCAGACCCCCCAAAGGGGCCATGACCCACAAGTTGAGAACCACTGTTCTGAAATGTCCTAGACAAGTGCCCGTTGATAAGGCAAGGCAGTCACCGTCTCTCAGGGGTGGGGGGTAATTTAACATTGGAAATCGAAAATCATTTCTTTCAGGGGAATACAATTCAGTCTTAAATTTTCTCTTCAGTGGCCTTACGTTTACTGCCGAATCTTAGAATGTATTATAACAATTTGGTATTAAGAAAAATATGCATTAAGTCATCTTGTCAAACACTACATATGGTCATTTAAGGTAAGAGTACCAATTTTTAAAAATTTTATCTTAGCAAGTTGTTTCTAATCAAAAACTGTGTTTTACCTGAGAATGTCCTGTGTTCATTAAATAATAAGCTGATTGGCTAATAATTAAAACAGACATACAGAGGCCATCATCTATGGAAGGAGGGCCTGTCACTTACACACGTGTGTCCAGTGTGTTCAGTGTCCTTGGATGCTGATTTAACTGGCTTCTTTTACACAGCTTCCAGGTCCTCCTGCCTTACGCAGGAGTCCGAGCATAAACCAACAGGTAATCGCAGTCACCTTTTCCTTCTGCAGGACCCTGGTCATGCCACAGCCTGCTGGACAACTGCCTTTAAGCTTGCATTAACTGTACGTATAACCTCACGTCCCATTGATTCATGTTAACCTTGATGTATGAGTTTTCCTCACGAAGCTTTATCTCTTAATGTTCCCCACAAGGTTGTACAGTTGCTATCTCCTGCCTCGTGTTCTGGATCTTTGCCAACTGTTACGTTTTCTCACGGCTCCCTGGACAGCCCTACTTCTGAGGCACTCTGGCTGCTGCTCTCCTGTCACCCTTCTGTCAGCCTTGAAGCAGTTACTGGGAGATTGACACTCCCAATCCTTAAAAACAGTTTGAGTAGCCTCTGAAAGGGGACTAATGGGCCACGGGCCGTCCAACTCATTCCTCTCTGGCCATTGCTTTGGGACTCAGAACTAAAGCAGCTGGCCTGAAGCCTTCTTTGGATCAGGTCACTTCTCTGTCTCACCAGCTCAGCTCAGCCTAACACCTGTCAGGACCAGCTCCACTCCGTGACTGCTGTCGTGCTCCAAGGTTACAAAGAACTAACTCTGACTACTGACAAGGATGGGGTCTGTGCCCTCAGACGATGCTGCTCCTTGCTAAGAAATCTTAACTGGCTTGAAATGAGGCCACCTAGAGACAGGAGCTAGACAAAAATTCAACCACAAACCTCCTCCTGTGCAGCGACTTCTGGTTCCCTCCCACACTGGCTCCTCCCACTCTGGCTCCTCCCACTCTGGCCGCTCCCACTCTGGCTCCTCCCACTCTGGCTCCTCCCACTCTGGCTCCTCCCACTCTGGCTCCTCCCACTCTGGCTCCTCCCACTCTGGCTCCTCCAGTGGGTCACTCCCTTCCTCATATTTAGGTTTTTCTCTGTCTTTTAAATGTCTTACTTACTGACCTTCACCCTATACCCAAACAATACTTCTGCACAAGTTCTCCCAATAGCCCTCCCCTACAACATCTCCATTCGTTCTTAATACATCCAAAAACAAACGACCCTTTAGAGGCTGTGGAGAAACTGGCTAGAGTGGACCTGTAGAACTAGAGTTTTAAAAAGGTTACTCATTGTCAGAGTCCGGATGTGCAGGGCCGGACGTGCCTGAGGGAGAGCCAGAGATAGGACTTGCCAAACCAGCTATCAGCCCCAAGGACACTGACCATCCGTAGCCACCCCCTCCCCTTCCTTCACTCCCCAGAAGTGAGTCACCCCCGAGTGAGATGAGCCACCCTACCTGCCTGCCGAGCTGCTAGAGAGCACGTACTCCTTGCTGATGTAATTTCACGCCGAAAGTAACTGTGCACCATTTGAATTGACCAATCATGTGTAACTTCACGAATGCCCCTAACCTCCCCTATATAAACCCCCGAGTTTGGAGGCTCGGGGTCGATTCCTCTGTCTCCTGTGTGAGATACGTATCGACCCGGGATCCCGCTAATAGGGATCTCGTTAATAAAAGCTACCTCCTGCTGTTACATCAAGACTGGCTACTCATGATTCCTGGGGGCACCCCACCCCGCGATCGGAGCGAGAGATGCAGCTCCCCGTTTTGGGGTACGCTCTTTCAGACCTTCATCCCTTCGACCCCAGGCCAGAGACAACCCTTTACATTAGTCCTCTATTTTCTCTTGTTCTCCTCCTTCAATGCTATGTCGCTCCTTGCTGCTTTTCTTAGTTCATTTTGGTGCGACAGTCCTGGCAAGGGGACCAATCACTGTCACTCAGAATCAACTGTATACCCACTTTCTCTCTGTGTCTTTCCTGCCTCTGCTCCCCCAACTCTCCCACTGTTCCCAGGAAACCTCTCCGCTCTACTCTCTAACCAAGTCACCTGCATACAGCCCTCTAATAATTATTTTCCAAGTCTGTTCAAGGACACAGGGAGACAATCCTGGTCCATTGCAGTTGATCGCATTAAGACTTTCCTGCTACATGAGGAGGACCTCTCTTCAATGAGCCCTTCTCTGCAGAAAATAGCTAATGTTTAGATATCCTATCAAACTTAGCAAGTGTAGCTAAAAGTCTACATTTCCCAGCTCCCCTTGTGGACTATAGAAATCATTTCCACCCCCACCACACCCCACTTAAGGGACCACTCCCCAGCTTCTGTAGACTTTCGGCCATTTGCACACATATGTGACAAAGATGCCCCTCCTCATGAATAAAAATGGCCCCATCGAAGGTCAGACCAAGCCTCTTTTCTCCTTTTATTATCTACACAGCTGCCGTTTAATAATCCAACAGCTTCCAATCTGGAAAGCACTCACCCACACCTTTAACCACTCAAGTGTAAGGTCAAAGGGCTGACATGCACCATGAAGCCACAGACTCTGGGAGACCCTCTGAGCAAAGCTGTGCTCGAAAAGCAGGGTGTACAACCCCCATGGATTTATAAATAAAGAGGTTGTAGGGGTTGGGGATTTCGCTCAGCGGTAGAGCGCTTGCCTAGCAAGCGCAAGGCCCTGGGTTCAGTCCCCAGCTCCGGGGGGGGAAAAAAAAAAAAAAAGAGGTTGTAGGGTGTAGGGCGCCCTCCAGTGGTGAACAACGGTACTGCACATGCGCAGGTTTTGCACCCGGTGTCAGTTGGCCAGTAATATGCTAATGAGGGGCGGTACCATGCTAGTGAGGTGATTCATTCTCCGCCAATCCCTGGAGGACAAGTAGTGGGGTGATAGTGGGATGACCCATGCCCCGCCAATCCCTGAAGGATTATTAGCATACTGTTGTGTATATAAGGCGAGCGCTTTTGCCGCTCGAGGTCCCCATATCAGCAATGAAGGTGTCCTGCAATAAAGGCTGTTGACAAGGATCCGATGGTGTTGCGTCTTCCTTGCCGGACGAGGTGGGCACGACAGTAGGGAACAGCTTCAGCCACTGGCCCACCTCCTTCAGCCTTAGTTAGGAGTGAACCCAACCTTAGCAATTAGTTCTGAGAGTGGCCTTTGCGAGGAAGGCAAACAAGACACTCCTATAAGATGGGGATTGTCACGGCCTTTCTGTTCCCAAAAAGTCAATACTTTCCAAGGAAATTAGCCATTAGAGAGGGAACCCTGTGTTCTCAACTCTGCCTGGGTGGAATAGAGTGTCCGTATTACTGAGTTTGCACTGGGGATGAACAAAGTGGCCTTGGTTTAAATGAAACATTGAGTGTTACAGTGTCCTGCATAAATGTTTGGTTTTCTACTCTCTCTCTCTCTCTCTCTCTCACATACACACACAGAACATTAAAAAAGAGAAAAGAGGAAGTCTTTCTGTTATGGCACCTAAAAAAGGGCACATGGAAGATTTTACAGAACTCTGTACAACCATGGTAATCTGCTGTCTTAGGGTTTTCATCTCTGTGAACAGACACCGTGACCAAACAACTCTTCTAAAGGACAACATTTAGTTGGGGCTGGCTAACTGGTTCAGAGGTTCAGTCCGTTATCATCAAGGCGGGAGCATGGCAGGATCCAGGCAGGCGTGAAGCTGGAGGAACTGTGAGTTCCACATCTTCATCTGAAGGAAGCCTGGAGCAGACTGTCCTCAGGCAGCTAGGAGGAGGGTCCCAAAGTCTACCCTGACAGTGACACTCTTCTCCACAAGGCCACACCACCTAATAGTGTCACTCCCTAGGCCGGGCATATTCAAACCACATACTTGCATTGGTCTAAGCCAAGCCAAAGGTCCTTGCCCAGTGGTGCAGGGTCCTAGACTTGACTTCCCAGCCCCAGATCTGTCGAGCCAACGCAAACAACTTATTTCATGCCCGCCACTCTTGGTCCACACTCATAACAGAGAGAACAACCTCAACAGTGACTTCTATCCTCTTGGGGAGCCTTGGTAAGGTGTGAATGAATGTGTTAATTGAGGCAGCCTAATTGGTTTGTTGTTGTTTGTTTGTTTGCTTGTTTTGCACAGGACTGTGTGCTGATTTTTCATAAAGAGATCCTACAGTTGCCAGACATGTTGGTGCAAGCAGGAGGCAGAGGCAGGAGGATCTCTGTAATTTAGAGGCCAGCCTGCTCTACAAAGGGAGTTCCAGGACAGCCAGGGTTGTTAACACAGAAAAATCCTGTCTCAAAAAACAAACAAACAAAAAAAAAAACAAACCAAAAAACGGTCATCCCTTGGAGCCTTTAACAACACAGGCCTCTGGGCCTTTCTAGAGCTCCCCCCACCCCCCACAGCTGCACATTCCCACTCATCCCCCTGGCCCCCTGGGTTTCTCTTCTCTCTCCTCTCATATCTGATTCCCCTCCCCCACCCCTCTCTCATCCATGTCCCTCCCTCCCTCCTTCTGCTTCCCATGATGACTTTCTTCCCCCTTCTAAGCGGGACTGAAGCATCTTCGCTTGGTCATTCCTTCTTGTAAACTTCATGTGGTCTGTGAGTTGTATCCTGGGCATTCTGTACTTTACGGCTAATATCCACTTATCAGTGAGTACACACCATGCATGTCCTTTTGGATATGGGCTATCTTGCTCAGGATGGTATTGTCTAGTTACATGTATTTGCCTGCAAAATTCATGATGTCCTCCCTTTTAATACATGAATAATATTCCATCGTGTAAATGAACATCTTTTTGTATCTATTCTTTAGTTGAGGGACATCTGGGTGTTTAGCAGAAATGCTCAACAGCGGGGGAGATAGAAGCTGAAAGAGATCACCTCCAGGAGATAAGCAGGGCCCCCAGTGGAGAGATGGTGCCACCCACCCACCTTTAAAATTTTTGACCCAGACTTGTTCCTGTCTATAAGAAATGCAGGGACAAAATTGGAGAAGAGACTGAAGGAAAGGCTATCCAGTGACCAGACCAACTTGGGATCCATCCCATGGGCAGGCACCAAACTCCGACACTATTACTGTTGCTATGTTGTGCTTGCAGACAGGGGCCTAGCATAGCTGTCCTCTGAGAGGCTCTACCAGCAGCTGACAGAGACAGATGCAGATACTCACAGCCAAGCATTGGACTATGGAAGAGTTAGGGGAAGGGTTGAAGGAGCTGAAGGGGATGGCAACCACATAGGAAGACCAAAGGTGTCAACTAACCTGGAGCTCCTGTTGCTCCCATAGACTAAGCCACTAACCAAAGAGTGTACATGGCCCCTGCACATACGGAGCAGAGGACTGCCTTGTCTGGCCTCAGTGGGAGAGGATGCTTCTACTCCTAGAGAGAATTGATACCTTGGGGAATCAGGATGCTGGGGAGAGTGAGGTGAGGAGGGTGGGAGAGGGAAGTGGCTAGGTGAGGGGGGAGCACCCTCTCAGAGACAAAGGAGAGGGGGTGAAGACCTCTGGGAGGGGAGCCACATTTGGAATGTAAATAAATAAAATCATTTAATAAAAAAACTGAAAAAAAGAAAGAAGGTGGGGGGCACCCTACAGTCTTTAACATTGTGTGGAGATGGAAGTCATTGCTTAATATGGGGTCAGGATTAAGGTTTGTTTTGGTGTGAATCAGTGACATAAAATGCTACCTCATTCATATCTCACCAACCTGTTCTTTATTCTTTATTACTCCCGTCTTTCTGTATTATAGACCCCCACAGAAATGGGAGTGGTGATGTCCTATCCAGGCATTACTAATCAATCCTTGCTTCTGGGCCCAAGATCACCCATAAGACTTCTGCATTTTATTTTCATAAACTGAAGATACTCTCCCCAATTCAGCCTGGCTCCAGGGTCTTGGTCACATTTGACCGCACTCTGCCCCTACGTTGGGATATCAGATCCTTCCTTTGCATTTCAAATTACATTAGGAAGAGGTTTAATTTAATCATTAAGCAGTATCCTGACTTCCTATTAGAAATCCTGTCTTGAAATGCAATTAAGTGTAAAACACTATAACGTTAGTAAGAGTCATGTTTACATAACTGCTTAAATCCTAAGAGAAAAATATTCAGAACTTTTCTTCATACGATATGCCAAAATAAATTCAAGAAGATTAAAGCATTAAATAAAAGAATGTCAAAGCATGAGAATGCAGAAGATGGCTAGTACTTGTTTTATGGAGAAAGAAGCCCTTCTAAGGTTAAAAATCAATAGGAAAAATATTGGACTATTACATAAAAAGTAAAATCCATATATTTATAAGGAAAATACACATAGAGAATACAAGAATACATACACATAGAGAAGTCAAGAAAATATAAAATATAAATAAAAGTAGTGACACCCAATAACTTATGCAAATCACTGAAAAATGAAGACTACATCTACTACAAAGTAAGATCTCAAAATACATAGACAAGCAACTTGTTAGAAAAGAAGCCAGTTTATAAACGGCCATTTCAAAATATTGAAGGCTTCAGCCTTGTTTTCAGTGCAAGAAGTAAAAATGAAGGTGACGGGGGCTGGGGAGATAGCTCAGTTGGTAAGGTGCTTCCTATGCAAGCGCTAGGGCCTGAGTTCGGATCCCTAGCGTTCACGTTAGAGCTGGGCATGGTGGTGTGCCTGTAACCCTGCACTGGAGGGGCCTCAGAGACAAGTGACTAGCCAACCTCGCTGAAATGACAAGCCCCAAGTTCACTGAAAGACCCTGTCTAAATAAGGTCATAGAAGCAACTGACCTCCTAATGTCGAGGCCATGGTTCCACAGGCACTTGTGTGGAGTGTGGAAGCACACTCACACACGCATATACCATCACACACGCACGCACGCACGCACGCACAGAAAGACAATAAAAACAGCAGTAAGAACTATTATGAGGGGCTGGAGAAATGGCTCAGAGGTTAAGAGCACTGACTGCTCTTCCAGAGGTCCTGAGTTCAATTCCCAGCAACCACATGGTGGCTCACAACCATCAGTAATGGAATCCGATCCCCTTTGGGGCTGGAGATTTAGCTCAGTGGTAGAGCGCTTGCCTAGCAAGCACAAGGCCCTGGGTTTGGTCCCCAGCTCTGAAAAAAAAAAAAGAAAAAAAAAAGAACTATTATGAATCTATAATTTTAAATGTCAGTCTGACAGACAGTAACTTCTGAGGCCAATGAGGATGCCTTCTCTGTCTCAACTGGCAAAAGCTTCCTGGAAGGAAGGCATTTTGACAAAGCGTATTGAGCGTGTTAAAATAATCACGCTTTGACAGATTAATTTTAGTAGCCAGATTTATGAGACACACACACAATGGTACTTATAAGCTATTTGTAACACTTAATAACAAGTTGGAAACAACCGGAAGTCAAACATTAGGAGAGCAGAGTGAAGGCAGGGTGTGGGGCCACAGGCCTTTCATCTCAGCACTTGACAGGCAGGCAAGGTATCCATGAGTCAGAAGCCGGCCTGGAATACGTAATGAGAAGGAGTGGGGGTGGGGCGGGGGAGGATGGGATAGGGAACAGGACAATCACATAACAGGATTCAGAAGTCATGGTGAGTATTTGGGAAAAAATTCAAATTATGCAGAAAGTATTTCTGGTCTTAGAATGTCTGAAAGACCTAAAGCGGCATTCGATATGTATAAATAATTGTTTATATCTAAGGTATATAATGTGCTATTTTACTGCATGGATACATACACGTTCCTCTAATTTCACACATTTACACTCTTCTGTGTGTAGAGAAAGTTCCACCTTTACTATTCCCTTAGTGAATTGCCAGTGTGTAATGCGACAGACGGCCACAGCCCCGCCCTGCTTGTCTCTGCTGTCCAGCACGGCATAATGCTCTCTAGGTTTGCCCAGTTTCACAGTGCGAGGATCTAATAGCCTGGTGTGTGTGTGTGTGTGAGTGTGTGTGTGTGTGTGTGTGTGTGTCTGTGAGAGTGTGTGTGTGTCTGTCTGTGAGAGTGTGTGTGTCTGTGAGAGTGTGTGTGTCTCTGTGTGTGTATTTGTGTATGTGAGTGTGTCTGTGTGTGTGTATCTGTGTGTGTCTGTGTCTCTGCGTGTGTGTCTGTGTGTGTCTGTGTGTGTGTCTGTGTGTATGTGTCTGTGTGTGTGTCTGTGTGTGTGTCTCTGTGTGTGTATTTGTGTATGTGAGTGTGTCTGTGTGTGTGTATCTGTGTGTGTCTGTGTCTGTGTGTCTGTGTGTGTCTGTGTATGTGTCTGTGTGTGTATGTGTCTGTGTTGTGTCTGTGTGTCAGTGGGTGTCTGTGTGTCTGTGTGTGTCTGTATATGTGTCTGTGTGTGTGTGTGTCTGTGTGTGTGTATCTGTGTGTGTGTCTGTGCATGTGTGTCTGTGTGTGACTGTGTATGTGTCTGTGTGTGTGTCTGTGTGTGTCTGTGTGTGTGTATCTGTGTGTGTGTCTGTGTCTGTGCATGTGTGTCTGTGTCTGTGCATGTGTGTCTGTGTGTGACTGTGTATGTGTCTGTGTGTATGTCTGTGTGTGTGTCTGTGTGTGTGTGTGTATCTGTGTGTGTGTGTCAGTGGGTGTCTGTGTGTGTGTGTCAGTGGGTGTCTGTGTGTCAGTGGGTGTCTGTGTGTCTGTGTCTGTGTGTGTTTGTGTGTGTCAGTGGGTGTCGGTGTGTCTGTGTGTGTGTGTCTGTGTGTGTCTGTTTGTGTGTGTGTCTGTGTGTGTCTGTGTGTGTGTATCTGTGTGTGTCTGTGTGTGTCTGTGTATGTGTCTGTGTATGTGTATGTGTCTGTGTGTGTGTCTGTGTGTGTGTCTGTGTGTGTATGTGTCTGTGTGTGTGTCTGTGTGTGTCTGTGTGTCTGTGTGTGTGTTTGTGTGTGTGTCTGTGTGTGTATCTGTGTGTGTCTGTGTGTGTTTGTGTGTATCTGTGTGTGTGTCTCTGTGTGTATCTGTGTGTATGTCTGTGTGTGTGTCTGTGTGTGTGTCTGTGTGTGTCTGTGTGTGTCTGTGTGTGTGTCTGTGTGTGTGTCTGTGTGTGTCTGTGTGTGTCTGTGTCTGTGTGTGTGTTATACAAGATGGTAGTTTACAGTTTCTTTATCTCCATGTCAGCAAGAGTGGCTGGCACAGAATTCCAATGTAAGAAGGCTCCAGGGTGACACTGCAGCTTCTTGCTCAGGGAGACTGGTGTCCTTTAAAAAGGGTAATTCTGTTCTGAGATGAGAGGGCGTTATCAAAATCGGCTGTGTTGAGTTCAGGGTTTCTGTGGGAAATGTTGGTGGAGAGGACTTTGGGGGAAAGCTGGGGCGGAATTCCTGGAAAGTTTAAGCCATGAATTTGGATGAGGGCCCCAAGGAGAAAGTAAGAAATGGAAGGTGGAACCCTGAGCCTGGGATGGGGATCAGAGGACAACAGGCACATAATGAAAAGGAGCCTCAGAAACCACTCAGGAACCAGGAGAGGGCTGGGAGGTGGGGAGGACTAGGTATACATGACACAAGCAGGAGGCTTGGCAGAGCTGAATCGAGCCCTGTAGAGAGCAGAGTTGCAGCAAGGTGGGTGGGAGAGGCCAGATGTGGGAGAGAGGACAGGAGGAGAGCAGAGAAAAAAGGAGGGAAGAGAGGTATCTGTGGTTAATGGTGTGGAGTGTTACAGACAGGGCAGAGCATGCAACCTGAAGGGCTACTTCTGGGTCAACCGTGTATTAAAATTTCAGGGTAGAAGGTTAGCTGGAGATAAAGAGAAGTGAGGTTAAGGGAGATGGTAGGAGTGATGGAGACATTGGTCAGATGTGGGCACGTGTTAGCCACTGTGTGCCTAGGTTAGGACAGTGCTAAAGGGGTAAGATGTGCCCACACCACCACTGACTCTATCTAGCTAATCCCTGCCCTTACAAGATTTAAAATGTCGTGAGACACAGCAGCATCCAAATGGCAACTTGCCTTTCTAGAAACTTCTTCTAAACTTAACTCATGGTCACGAAATGTCACATGACCAACGGATGGCTGTCAGCAACAGACGCCTAGCATTCTGGAGTTGAGAGGCCACCCGAGCTCTGAGAATGTCATCGCCAAAGAAGTCCTTGTCCTTTCCCGTCCAGTCACACCCCAGCAGACCGCCACCAGACCCATTAAATGCTGTCTATTCTCAGCCACCCTGGAGCGCTGCCAGAACAATATCACATCCAACGGCCTCTGTCGGCTACCCTCATCTGTCTCCCCAAGAAAGAATGGTGTCTGCTTAAAGGACAGCACACACAGACCTGTCCCCTTCAGGTGTGTGTGCCAGAAGCTGGAAGCTTGCCTGGAGCTGAAGTGAGCCCAGTAAGCGGTTATGACTGCAACAAGGTTGCCAAAGTAAGCCAGATATGGGGGTGGAGACACAGCTGCAAAGTTGGCCTGTGGTGACGCCTCCCAGCTCCTGTATGAGCTATTTCACACTTCTCTTGGTTGTTGGTACCAGTATGATGTGACCATGTATGGGGGTTCCTGCTGTGGTGGTGGGTTTTGTTTGGTTCGGTTTGTTACCTCCCCATAAGAAGTTTGCAAGCTTGTAAGGTAAAGAGACCAAATCTACCTTTTCACAAGCCCCAGAGATCCCAGCGTGCTTTGTGTTGGATTTTATGGTCTGTACCACACACCCCCCACTCTAGCTATCTTCCTACTTTTGAGCCCTCGTGACATATTTGGAACTGAAGCTGTCTGGGATCATAAGGGAAGATGATGTGTCATCATCTTCGTAGCCATGACATCATCAAGATGCTGCACCAGTGCCAACAGCCAGCTAAAACAATGACTTATGTTATGGGGAAAATAGCTCTGGGTGAAGCTACTTGTCACTTAGGCTATTTATGTCAAGTTACTAAATGTAACTCCCCAAGTATTTCCTCAGGGCTCCTCAGAAGAACACTGCTCTGTCCGTCTTCCATCCCTGTCCTACTCAGCTCTGGGCCTCCCTCTGGTTATAGGAATGACCCCGATGTGCCAGATGCCAGCCCATCTTCCTTGCCAGTGTTAAGTCTGGGGCACTGAAAAGTACACAGCTGCCAGAGGAATGGGTCTGTCCTGCTTTGTGCACCCTGGATCCACCTTGATGCCTGCAGCCAAGTCACCACTCTTAGTGGAGCCACCACAAAAGCTGGAGTAAAGAGAGCAGTCTCAGCAGGATCTTTGCTGTCCACCCATTTCCTTCTTCTTTCACGGAGATCGAGTTGGAATTTTTCTGACTTTGCTCCAAATGCATCTTTAACAAATACAAGGGGACTTCAAACGTTGGTCTGTCATAATCTAATACTTTATACTAGCTCTCTCTCTCTCTCTCTCTCTCTCTCTCTCTCTCTCTCTCTCTCTCTGTGTGTGTGTGTGTGTGTGTCTGTGTGTGAGTGTGTGTGTATTCATGTATTCATGTGCAGAGGAGAGAGAGATTAAGAGCTATTACATTTTTTACATTTTTAAATCCCGATAATTACTTTATTTCCTTTTCTTTGCCTTAAAAGCAGAAGCTTCAGATCAAGAAAAAAAGAGTCCAGTACAAAATGTGAAGAAACCAATTGCTAATTTTATCCTGGTCAACCTGACCCAGCCAGAAGAATGCTCTCGCTCATTGAACTTGTGTTCCTACGTGGGGTATAGAATCTGAGCCAAGTCATAATTGTTACCTCACCTCTGGTTAGATGTCAGAGCAGGTGAGATACTCATTGGTGCCAATAGAGCCTGAGGAGAACAAGTCTCAGGGTTCTTCTGTGATCAGAACTGTCGCTCATGCCCATGGTATTTTATCAGAGGACCCTTAAATCTCTCCCCAGTCCCTCTGGGACCATGAACATTGAGGACACCTGTGAATGATCTGTGACTCTTGGAGCCATCAGTATTGTGTCCCTGAGTCATTTTTGTCTCAAGAAGAGGAGCACCTTCACACAAGACAGGTTCACTGAGGTTGAGCCCAGCACAGAAGGGCACAGCAAGCTGTGTGTCTAATGGATGGATGAAGCTGTGTGTCTAATGGATGGATGAAGGAGGACGGAGAGTTGTCACTGTTCCTATGTTCAGCCCTATTGCTTCCATGCATAGTTCTATTTTTCTCCCTTAGCAATGCAATGATGCCCATGAACATGTTGTGTAGCTGGTCTACCATCCGAGGTCAATCATTACTCCAGAAACTTTCTGTAGGGGATTCTCTTAACTCCTGACTCATAATATATACACACCCACCCACGGTCTCAACTTTTGGTCCAGGACATTTTTAGGAACTCTAAGTAGAGAGGAGCCCTTCTGAAACGATGCTCAGTGTGCAAGAGGGTGTCTGAATTCAAACTCTCTGCTGGCTCCAGTGACTGAGTTTTCCATACTCTCCTTATACATCCTATAGGATGTCAAGTCCTTCAAGCATGAGACACAGCTGTGTGTGTCACCTATGCATGGCGAAGGAGCTGGAGAATATGTTCGTAAAGAAAGCCAACAAACACCCAGTTTCCCTTTGAGGCTGTCTGGAAATGTGTGGTTTTTAAGGGTTTTGCTCTGATTTTCCACTTGCTTAATAAGTAGCATTATAACCCAATGTGCACGCTGTCGGGTCTGAACGTTATCACACCCAAGCGGAATGTCTTCACCTTTTCTTTTCCTGTGTGTGTGTGTGTGTGTGTGTGTGTGTGTGTGTATGTATGTGTGTGTGTGTGGAGAGAGGGAGAGAGAGAGAAAGAGACAGAGAGAGACAGAGAGAGACAGAGACAGAGAGAGACAGAGAGAGACAGAGACAGAGAGAGACAGAGAGAGACAGAGAGAGAGAGAGAGAGAGAGAGACAGAGAGACAGAGAGATTTCCCAAGGAAGCCAGGAGTCTGATCCCATGGAACTGAAATTACAGGTGGTTGTAAGCCACCCAACATTCGAGATCCCAGATTCTCTACGAGAGTAGCAAGCACTCCTAACTGCTGAGCCCTCCTTCCAGTCCCCCATTTTTACCTTTTCTGAGGAACCATACTTACTGCTCAGTACATGTTTATGGAGTGCATGGTTGCGTTGCACAGACGCCTATAACTGGAAAGGACATGGGCGATTCCTTCCCAGCATCGACGCTGTCCACACCTAAGGCAATGTGTCTGACAGAGACCCACAGAGTAGGTTCAAAACTGATACAGTGGTGTGGTAAAGATATAAATGTCGGAACTTTCTCAAGGGCTTTCAGTTGCAGACATATGTCATCATACATGAACAGTATTGTTTTTGTTTATTCTTCATACATGACTGGCTGACATGTAACCTATAGGTCACTGCACTTTGTTCTTATGATGATCATATACAAAGACAATAATGTTATAATCCTTCCTCTGTAGAAGAAGGAACTAGAACCAAAGAGAACTGACTTTGGTTTGAGCCAACAGGAGGGGGTGATGCTCTGGGGAAGATGTAAGCAATTTAAGACAAAATTTCTATAGTAAAACCCATAAAGGCATGATTTTTAAAGAGTACTTGCCGACATGTGTTATAAGCTAAGCTCATAATGTAGTTGATAAAAGCAGGATGCCATATCAACCCATAATTTAAATTTTAAAAAAACTTTGCCGATGGATTTCATACTTAAAAGCCTAGGAGGAAGGACACTGAATCTTAGAATAGTTAGATATCGATGGCAGAGTAATGATGTGGTTTCCATTTTCCTCTTCACGTGTTCCTCCATATTTCTATTTTTTTCTACAGTAAATTGGTATTGGTTTCATAATCAGAAAACCACAGCATACCACAGTATAAAGGAACTAAGTTTTTTTTTTCTAGAAAACGGCAGTGTGCTTGTCTGGGGCAGGAAGAGTTCAAGGTGAGCCTTGACTTGTTGTTCCAGATCGAGGAAATGCTCAGACAGTAATGGGACTGTGTCAGAAGGTTACAGGCGCCAGCTCCAAGAGCTCTTGCTGGCCAAACAATTGGAGCATTTAAACTAATGAGTATAACTAAGGGTGATATGTCAAATAACACTGATGAGAAAGCAAAGAAGACACATGGATAAGAAGTGTAGACATGAGCTTAGAAAGGTAGCCATCTGTGGGCTGGGGCTGTAACAATCGGTAGAGTGCTTACCTAGCACCCAAGACACCCTCTGGGTTTGATCCTAGCACAACATGAAGCCAAGATTGTGGTGCACACATAGTACCACAGTCTTCCGTAGCTGGAGGTAGAAAGATCCTAAGTTCCTCGTCATTTTCTGCTGGCTATAGAACAAGTTCGAGGACAGAGTATATATAGGAGAACCTGGCTAAAGAGAATTTTAAAAGAAAAAATTAGCCATCTGTGCACAAGGTGTTCTTTGATTAAAGCAGTGATTGTCAATAGATGCTAAGCGCAATGGTAACTCACAGAGACAGACAGTGACACGTGGATTCTAGGAGCAGCATAATTCAGCCATGAGGGCTGTTTATCATCTGCCTTTTAAGTGATATTTGACCGTGTGTGTGTGTGTGTGTGTGTGTGTGTGTGTGTGTGGTTATGGATGTGTAACTTACAGATACAGACCTGAGTGTGTGTATACTTGTATAGGTGTGTAACTTACAGATACAGATTTGAATGAGTGTATACTTATACAGGTGTGTAACTTTCAGATACAGACCTGAGTGTGTGTATACTTGTATAGGTGTGTAACTTACAGATATACACCTGAGTGGATGTATACTTATACAGGTGTGTAACTTACAGAAATAGACCTGAATTAGGTATATGACTTATGTGGGTATGGGCATATAACTTGGAGATGCTGACCTGGGTCCTACTAGATGAGAATCTATATTAAGCATCTATATTAAGAATCCCTGGTGATTCCTATCCTCGTCAAAGCATGAGAAGTGTAGCCTTAACTCACAAGGCAGAGAGGCAGGCAAGAGATAAATCCAAACATTGTCTCTTTCTCCAAGTGCATCGTCTCTCGTTTCCCAAAGCATGGATGCCTGAGTCTCATTCCAAGAAAACCTGATATGATTGATCCACCCCACAGCCTTGGAATTTGACTTCCTCCAGGAGAGAAAGGGACACCAACCCATTCACAAAACTTTTGACCCAAAATTTATCCTGTCTACAAGAAATGAAGGATCAGGGGATGGAGCAGAGACTGAGGGAATGGCCAACCAATAGCCAGCCCAACCTGAGACCCATCCCATGAGCAAGCACCACCCCCTGACACTACTAACAACACTCTGTCGTTCTTACAGACAAGAGTCTAGCATGGCTGTCCTCTAAGAGGCTGCACCCAGCAGCTGACTCAAACAGATGCAGACACCCACAGCCAAACAGTGGATGGAGCTTGGCGACTCTTATAGAAGAATAAGGGGTTGAGCATTGAGGGCCACAAAGATAGGGTAGGAACTCCACAGGAAGACCAATAAAGTCAACTACCCTGGACCCTTAGGGCTCTCAGAGAGCGAACCACCAACCAAAGAGGGCCAGACCTAGGTCTCCCAGCACATATGTAGCAGATGTGCAGCTTGGTCTTCATGTGGATCCCAAACAACTGGAGTGGGGCTATCTCAAAAGGTGTCACCTGTCTGTGGGACACCTTATCTGGTCTCAGTGGAAGAGGATGTGCCTAACCCTGCAGAGACTTGATGTGCCAGAGTGGGGGGATATCCAAGGGGCCCTCCCATTGGCTCAGAGGAGAAGGGGAATAGAGGATAGAAGGGAAGGATTGTGAGGGGGTGACTGGGAGGGGTGCAGTGAGTGGGATGTAAACAAACAAACAAATAAATAAATCTTCCAGGAAAGTCTCTTGTTCACAGAAAGTTGGGGTGCAGGATCCCAAACCTATACATTAGAACTTATACATTAGAAATGGTTTCAGCTTCCAGGGATGAAAAGCCCAAGTTACAGCGTCTCGCACTATTGTTTCTCTAACTGATCAGTGTTAGTCACTGGGAGAGATTTATGAACTCACGGTGTCCAGGCTGCATCCCGGGGGGCTGACTCAGCTGGCATGAGATGCGATTTGATGGTGCATCCTTTTAGCAGCTTTTAGGTTGGTTTAGCAGCTTACTAAAACTAGACACGGCCAGTTCTTCCCTTCCCTCTATCTTCATTGAGTAGACCTGTAGGGCTTCCCAGCCCTTTTGGCAGCCTGTGCTCCAGTGCCCAAGTCCTCTGGGATGTAGCCCGGGTGGACGTTTTAGCATTTCTAGACATAGTCCTTCGTGTCCTTTCCTCCCAGTTTTAGAATGGTGATGACCTATTTATGCCTGGAAGGCACACACTGAAGACGCCTCTCTCGAGTGCTTGCATGGAGAGGTGAAGAACTACGCCCACCGGCCTGAGCTCCATCACACAAAGAGAAGCAATCATCTGAGGACTTACATTTGGGTGTGTAGTCATTTACACACATTATTCACCAGATACTGTGTGTGTGTGTGTATGTGTGTGTATGTGCATGAGTGTGTGTCTGTTTGTGTGTATGTCTGTGTGTGTTCTCTGTGTGTGTATGTGTGTCTGTGTGTGTGTTCTCTGTGTGTGTGTGTATGCCTGTGTGGTGTATGTGTGTGTGCGTGTGAGTGTGTGTGTGTGTATGTCTTTGTGTCTGTGTGTATGCTCTGTGTGTGTGTGTATGTGTGTGTTCTGTGTGTGTGTGTGAGTGTGTGTCTCTGTGTGTGTATGTCTGTATGTCTGTGTGTGTGTTCTGTGTGTGTGTCTGTGTGTGTGTGTGTGCGTGTTCTGGGGGTATGTGTGTGAGTGTGTGTCTGTGTGTATGTCTGTATGTCTGTGTGTGTGTATGTCTGTGTGTCTGTGTGTGTGTTCTGTGTGTGTGTGTGTGTGTGTGTGTGTGTGTGTGTGTGTGTAGATAAACTGAAGACACAGCTGGTTTCAGGGTCCAGAGGTACACAACTAGAAGGTAAAAGAGAATAGACTGAAATGCTAGTTCCTCATTTTGAACCTCAGGCTCATAACTGGACTTGTGTTTCCTTCTATGGATCTTTGAAGGAAGAGCATTCATCGCTGGAGAAACGAGGCAAAGAAATGATAAAGGCAATGGGTTGGCAGAAAACATCTGTGCCTCCAAGACTGAATGCCCGGTTCTGCATTCACTGGCTCATTGCTCAGCAGTTTCCAGCAGTGTCTGCTGAGCCCAGCAGTCAGCCTCCCCCAAGCCTTTCTCCCTCAGAGCTGTGTGCTCACGTTTCTGCTCTCCGCTGCCATTATGGCAGCATCCCTAAAAACCCATCATTTCAACCACTTCCTCCTTACACTTCTTCAGAACTCACCAGGTCAAATCCTAATGTATTGGTGTGCTAATGAAGCTCTTCCCCAGGTAGTCCCAGCCTCCTCTTCTGGTCTTTCCTTACAAAGGCTCTCTGCTGCTCCTCCGAGGAATTCAACAGTCACCTGTGTCAGTTATCAACCGTGGTGTAGCAAACCATTTCCAAACTTACAGCCTTAAGAGAATGATTTCCTATTTCCCAGAGTTCTCCGCATGGCTGGGTGGTTTCTCTGTTCTCGGTTGATGTTACCTACTTGGCTCCCTTTGGCTATAGCTGGACTCAGAGTCCATCAAGGCCTCTCTAACCTCCCAGGGTCTTTGTTCTATCATCTAGAAGCTTCCATGTGACCTCTATCTCCTTCAGAACAGTGTGGACTTCCCTACAAATACTGGCATCAAAAATGGTCAAAGCTGAAGTAGATAGAAGCCCATAGCATACACAGTGAACCTGTGCCGGGTTCTGTTGGCCAAAGCAAGTCACAGACACTCAGTCTTTTTAAGGGAGTCACATCAGAGAAGCTGGAACTATCTCATTTCTTCAGCATGCATCCTCTCTCCTTACTCTTCCCAGCCCTCCCCACAGTTCTTCTTTCAGTACAAGAGCGTTAATAGCGTTTGAGGAGAAGGTTGCAAGGCTAGACTTCTGGGGTTTTCTTTTATTATTGTTTGAAAGTAAGAGGTTTCATCCTGGCGTGTGTGTGTGTGTGTGTGTGTGTGTGTGTGTGTGTGTGTGTGTGTGTGTGTTCTCTCCATCACTGCTCTCCCTGACACCCCTTTTTTTAAATCTCATACTAGAGGTGGCTTTCCTCCCTCAGTCAATTCTGCATTCTACTTTCTCCTCCCCTGGATGTTCACCTAAGTCTGACTCTCAGGTCTACCACTGACACACCCTGGAAGCTTGAACATGTTAACTACCCTATTTGGCAACTGAAGGATTTGAGAGTTAAATGGGCTAGCGAAAAGTCCTGGAACAAGGACAAGCTTGGGTTAAGTGCTTCGTGAATATCATCTATTGCGTTTGGTGAGTCAAGTTCTTAGTTGGTGTACAACACAAAGGAGTCAGGTGATGTCCAGGATTTATACTCCAAAGTGGGGCCGTCAGGAGATGGTACACAAGGAGTCCCCTCTAAGACACCTAGACTTGACCCACCACAGGAGGAATGTTCTAGGGGAAGATGTGTAACTGCTTTTTAGCCTTGGATTGTTCCTCTACTTCCAGAGAGCCCAAACTCCACACCGACTGCCTAGTGTAAAGCTTATAATCACTGGCCTCAGCCTTCCTGACTTAGCAGCTCCACTCCAGGTTCACCGGCTCAAGCCTGGGACTCCGGGGACAGAAGGTGCCTTTCTCATACCGAGACGCCAACTCTGTCTGCAGGCTTCTGGATCCTGGTACTGCCCATCTTGACACATCAAACAGTCAGCCTGGAGAGGCAAGGATCTGCAGCAGCAGCCTGAACAGTAGAGCCAGCAGGCCCTGCCTGGTGCAACAGAGCCCAGTCCACGGAAGGGCTGTCAGTGTAGAGGAAGCTTATAGGGCCACTCAGTCTCTGTCTGACTGTTTGTCACAATTCGTGGCTGCTGAGTTTTCTTTTTCCCGTTGCATTTCTTAATGGGCAGCTTAATCATTGCTCTTACTTAAAAAAGGAGGGGGGTGGACTTAATTCCCTCATGGACTGGGGATGTTATACTAATGCATTAAGTCAGTAATTAGGTTGGGGCAGCATTGCTGTTAAGCTTCCATAATTCATCTGACAGTTCCATAATGAGCCTTCCTGCCATTATTTATTTATCTCTACTTATTTATTTATTTTGCAACATAAAACATGCCAAGTGGAGTCTGAGGGATGAAAGTGTTACACAAGAGTCTGTGCCTAAAATTCTGAAATGAAATTACTCTGCGCGTCTTCATTCTTTAAGTGATTGAAGTACTGAGAATGTATGGAGAACACTGGAGCAAGGGGGGCATAGGAAAGACAAACGTATTTACTGGCTATTGTATGACACTATTCCTAAGGAGACATCCACTCACCTCAGATACAGAACTGATGACAGGCTGTAAGGATATTATCAAAGTCCAATTTGGTGAACCAATGGGCTTGGGGGTGGGGGTTACTTACAAAAACATGAGCAATGGGTTAATTTTTGGAAGCAGAAATGACTCAAAGACAGAAGCATCAACAAAAGCCCACCCCAGCATGGGTCACAGGTCACGGAAGCTGGAAACCTGGAGCACACTGCCCAGCCTGGGGGCAGCTCTGTGGGTTGGAGTGTTCTAGGTAATTTTGTTGGTCTGTGAGGCTCTTTCAAGTGACTCAACCCATCTGATAGTCTCTTAGCAGCCCTTATGATTATTGTATATGCTTGTGGAAGGAGGAGCCCAGTGAATCTGGTCAGTTGTAGGGACTTCCTGAACCTCTTGTGTTGCTTACTCCCTGAGCTACAGGATCAGGTATTTCACCTCCCCCTAGAGCTTCCTGTTATTTTTCGGCCATTTTAACATCTTGCATCTTGAAGAGCTTCCCTCCAAGGAGTAAGGTTTTGACATGAGGGGAATCTGCTATACAACACAAGCAATGCTGAGATTCGCCTAAACAATAGCGATTCTTTTTCAAGTGTTATTGTATGTACATATGATATGTATGCGAGTGCACAGTTTACGTCATCAGTTGCAGGCACCTTTCCTTCTAGGCCAGCTCCCCAGCCCCAGGATCAGATTTTTTACAATCCCTGTCTTCAATAGCTTACAAAGGAGGAGAGGGGGTGTAGGTCCAAATTTAAAACCAAAGGCAACATGGCAGTGTTAAGAAAGACAATGGGGCTTAAGGCAAGTGTGGATTGTGTGAACTTGTACTGTCACAAAAACCCTTCTTCTAAAACAAGCTCCTGGCCTGCTCAGTCTGGAAGGCTGTGTTCATAAGGGCTCTCTGCCTTTAGGAAGGTTTCTATGGCAACAGGAGCTGCCTCCGCTGTATGCCAGCTGTGCAAATCTGAGAGCCGCTTGGATCCCTGCATGCACTGTATTTCTTCATCTGTAAAATGGCCGTGAGTTACAACCGTGTCCTAGAGAGGTTAAAACATTTGAATGAAGATAAGTGATTTAAGCCATCAGCTCCATGTACTTGCAAAGACGTGACAATAACACAGTCTTCAGGAGCAGGGGGAAAAAGGTGAGATCACATGTGTGCAGCCAAGCGTGGTCCAAGCCGCCTGCTATAGGACAAGAGGAATCAGCACAGGTTGTCAGGCCCAGCTCTCCACCTGAAGTAATGTGGGACACGGAGAGAAACGGATGGGGGACAGGCTCCACCGTAACCAGCTTGTGTTCCTGTTCTCATTTTTCAAGAGGACCCAGGAGGGTTCCCCTTGCTTTGCAGTTATTCCTGCGCTCCAACTGCTCTGTATTCAAATGTGCTGAGGTGCTGGGCACAGGTGCTCAGGCCAGGCTTCAACTTCCTCGAATGAGAGATTCTCAGCCCTCAGAATTAAAGGAAAGAATTCTTTAATCAGTGAGTTGCCGTAGCTTCCAGCTGCTGCTTAAAGAAACCCAGCGCTGATCAGAAATATTTCATGGTTTATATAGGGTTAGGCATTGGCAGAATCTTGTGGCCATATTAGAGTGCTTTTTTTATCCTTACCCCAAAGGACATTTTCCTGAACTAAGCAAGTTTTCCAGAAGCTGATATCTGCAGTTTTATCCCTAAACATTAGGCAGAGCTCAGGGAACCCTGGCAGAAGAGGAGGAGGAAGGCTTGAAGGAACCAGAGGGATTGAGGACACCAGGAGAACATGGCCCACAAATCAACTAAGCAGGGCTAATGGGGGCTCACAGAGACTGAAGTAGGAATCACGGATCCTGCATGGATCTGCACTAAGTTCTCTGTGTTAGTGTTATGGTTGTGTAGCTCAGAGTTTCTGCTGGACGCCTGACAGTGGGAGCGTTTGTCATCTGACTCTTTTGAATGCTTTTGAGACTCTTTTCCTCCTACTGGGTTGCCTTGTCCAGCACTGATATGAAGCTTTGTACCTAATCCTCTTGCACCTCCTATGCCATGTTCAACTGAGACCCCTGGGAAGCCTGCTCTTTTCTGAAGGGAAATGAAGGAGAATGGATCTGGGATAGCGGGGAGGTGTTGAGGGGAACTGGGAAGGGTAGAGAGAGGGAAGCTGCTGTCGGGGTGTGTTGTATGAGAGAAAAAATTATTATCATTATTATTATTATTATTATTATTATTATTATTATTATTATTATTACAACCTACTCTTTAGCATCAGAACTTGGAGTCCGAGTGAAGGTTGGTTGTGCTCACTTCTCTTATATTTTTGGTTGTGAGCCTAGCCTTTAACGGCTGAGCCATCTCTCCAGCCCGCTCATTTCTCAAGAGAAGCAGATGTGACCCTTTCCAGAAACAGAGAAGGGGGCAAGCAGTTTGCAAAGGCTGAAGTCAGCATCTCAACGCTTGTTCCGTTGTCTCAGCTCACAGGAAGATGCCTGTCTTCTGTTTCCTTCTTCCTACGTAACCCAATATTTCCTAAGGAAGCGCAATCATATCTAACTAATGTGAAAGCTTGCTGTTTTTCTTTTCTCCTTCGTAGGCAAAGACTGACAGGGTCTTCTGCTTATTTCTCCATACACTATGTGATCTCAGCCACTGTGGACCCTAGGGGCACTCTCCTTCAATGACTGTTTTGTGAAAAACACTGACATAACACCCACACACATGGTTTGCTTTTTTTTTTTTGTCAGATGTTGTACAACTCTGACTGACCCCATGAGCATAAAAGCTAACTGTTTTGTGTGCTGACCACAGTGCTGTACCTACAACAGCTTGCGGTCGTTAGTGTCAGATTTGGGAAAGGTGATTTTCCAGGGCCAGCAATGAGCTTGCTGTTTAGAAGATAACCCTTCAACACTAAACAGTGGAAATCTTCCATGTTTTATAGTCTTAGCCTTGAATGCAATTTCAGTTCATTTCCAGCAAGCACACGAGACTCTTCCCTTTGAAGGTAAGACTGGATAAATTGTTTTCATTTCAGGTACTGGTTTTGGCACGATGGAGAGGCCTTGGGTGAGGAATGGCAACCCCACACTGGTTCCGTATTGAGGAACAACAGGGCTTTACTGATGTGGTAGAGCCCAAGCTCTAACATTGTTAGAGCAATGTAATTGGCTTCCCAGTCAGAGAGCTGTGACCATAATTGGAAGGCGGGCAGAGATGTTTTTAACGAATCGTTCTTCAGTGTGGGATGCTAAGAAGCATCCTAACTGTATAAGGTGGAAAAGCCAACTCAGCAGCCTTTGCATGACTTAGATAACACCATAGGAGAGGAAAATATGGAGGCAGATTCTGGGTTTATGTCGTCCTGTCAGGTGATCTCATCGCATAAGAAGTTCATACAACTGAAAACAGAGGTAAGAAATCGATAAATATTTAGAGAGTTTACATCACCTCCTTCCCAGGACAGAGAGGACTAATGACCCAGCATTAGTTCAGTTTAGGGTTGTGGTGGGTGTGGGACTAGGTTTGGTGTCCAGATTGGAGTTCAAATTAGGGCCGTTATTGGATTAGGTGTTGGAGTAGGGTTTAGGTTGGTCATAGTGTTGGTTTTGTGACTAGGGTCAGGTTTGGGGTTTGTCGTTGGGGTTCCAGGAGTTGGAGGGTAGAGTTTGGATCAAAGTTTGAGGTCTTGGCTGGAGTTGGGGGATGGAGTTGGAGATCGCGTCGGGACTTGGTTGGGGTCTGTGGATGTAATTGAGAATGAAGTTGAGTTGGGTCCGGTGTTGGGATTGGGTTTGGGCTGTTGAAGTTAGGATTGGGGTGGAGGCTGGGTCACGATGCCTAGAGTCGGTGTTGTGACCGTGCTGGGGTCTGGGATGGAGTCGAGGTTGGGTCATTGTGTCCAGGGTTGGTGTTGTGACTGGGCTATGGTTACAGATGGGGTAGAAGGTGGGGCTGTAGATAGGATTGGCACTGGGTTTAGGGTGTTGGTTTTGGTTTCCAGGTGGGGTTTGGTTGAATTTGAGTTAGAACTGAGTCTGGGGTGAGTGTTGGGCTTCAGGTTGGGTGAGGGTACAGGTTAGGATTGGGTCTAGTTTCGTGGTTAGGACTGGATTTGGGTTTGGGTCTGAGGTTTGGGGTTTAGTGGTGTGGTGGTTTAGTTTTTTGTTTTGTTTTGTACTTGACTGCATCTGGAATTAACTAAAACTCAAGTGACTGGGTACACCTGTGCAGAATTTTTCTTAATTACTTGAATTTTTGAAGACTCATCCTAAATCTGGGCCACACCCCTGGTGGCAGCATAAATAAGGGACGTGGAAGGAAGCTTTTGCTCTTTGCCTGCTCGGCCTAGCTCTCACTACTGAGTTCATTTCTTCACTGGCAATAGAGCCTACTTCTTCAGGGTCCCAGCATATACTGAAGACCAGCTGTGACATCCAGCCTCATGATCTCAATGACCACACTGGATCTTGTACTTTCCATTGGTAGATGGCCATTGATGGGCAGGCTGGACCCCAGCCTGGAAGTCGCTCTAATAAATCCCATATATGTGTTTTGACTCTTCCACTATTACACCGGCATGCAGTGCTTCAGTAATAGATTTGTGTGCAGTGTTCTACGAATACACCCATGTGCATTGCTGTAGTGATATTTCCACACGTGCTGGTCTACTGGAACTTACTGATCTACTGTAGCAGTACATTGGTTTGCACTTCTGTAGCAGTACATCCATGGGTAGTACATCCATGTGTGCTGTTGTACCTATACATCTGTCATCACTATAGACTAGTAAACCCACGAGTGCTACTTCATCCAATTACTCTGTGTGCCGATATATTGATGGGCTGTACGAATATGTACTAGTGTGTATGTCTTAGATAGGGTTTTACTGCTGTGAACAGGCACCGTGACCAAGGCAACTCTTAATGGGGGCTGGCTTACAGGTTCAGAGGTTCGGTCCATTATCATCAAGGTGGGAGCATGGCAGCATCCGGGCAGGCATGGTGCAGGAGGAGCTGAGAGTTCTACATCTTCATCTGAAGGCTGCTAGCAGAAGACTGGCTTCCAGGCAATTAGTACAAGGGTGTTAAAGTCCACATCCACAACAAGGCTACACTTCCTGGACCAAGCATATACAAACTTCTTTACTATGACATGCATGTGCATTGTCCTACAGTATATCTTTGCCTACTGGTGTCCTAGTGCATCCATTTTTCCAGCTGTAGTAGTACATCTGTTTGAGCTCCCATAATAGTACATCGACAATCACTGTTATCCTAGCATCCAAGAGTGCTGCTGGACTAAGACATCCATGTGCTGCTGGACTAAGACATCCATGTGCTGCTGGACTAAGACATCCATGTGCTGCTGGACTAGGACATCCATGTGCTGCTGGACTAAGACATCCATGTGCTGCTGGACTAGGACATCCATGTGCTGCTGGACTAAGACAGCCATGTGCTGCTGGACTAGGACATCCATGTGCTGCTGGACTAAGACATCCATGTGCTGCTGGACTAGGACATCCATGTGCTGCTGGACTGGTACATCCATGTGCTGCTGGACTAAGACATCCATGTGCTGCTGGACTAAGACATCCATGTGCTGCTGGACTAGGACATCCATGTGCTGCTGGACTAAGACATCCATGTGCTGCTGGACTAAGACATCCATGTGCTGCTGGACTAAGACATCCATGTGCTGCTGGACTAAGACAGCCATGTGCTGCTGGACTAGGACATCCATGTGCTGCTGGACTAGGACATCCATGTGCTGCTGGACTAGGACATCCATGTGCTGCTGGACTAAGACAGCCATGTGCTGCTGGACTAGGACATCCATGTGCTGCTGGACTAGGACATCCATGTGCTGCTGGACTAAGACAGCCATGTGCTGCTGGACTAAGACATCCATGTGCTGCTGGACTAGGACATCCATGTGCTGCTGGACTAAGACATCCATGTGCTGCTGGACTAAGACATCCATGTGCTGCTGGACTAAGACATCCATGTGCTGCTGGACTAGGACATCCATGTGCTGCTGGACTAAGACATCCATGTGCTGCTGAACTAAGACATCCATGTGCTGCTGGACTAAGACAGCCATGTGCTGCTGGACTAAGACATCCATGTGCTGCTGGACTAGGACATCCATGTGCTGCTGGACTAAGACATCCATGTGCTGCTGGACTAGGACATCCATGTGCTGCTGGACTAGGACATCCATGTGCTGCTGGACTAGGACATCCATGTGCTGCTGGACTAAGACATCCATGTGCTGCTGGACTAGGACATCCATGTGCTGCTGGACTAGGACATCCATGTGCTGCTGGACTAAGACATCCATGTGCTGCTGGACTAGGACATCCATGTGCTGCTGGACTAGGACATCCATGTGCTGCTGGACTAGGACATCCATGTGCTGCTGGACTAAGACATCCATGTGCTGCTGGACTAGGACATCCATGTGCTGCTGGACTAGGACATCCATGTGCTGCTGGACTAAGACATCCATGTGCTGCTGGACTAGGACATCCATGTGCTACTGGACTAGGACATCCATGTGCTACTGGACTAGGACATCCATGTGCTGCTGGACTAAGACATCCATGTGCTGCTGGACTAAGACATCCATGTGCTGCTGGACTAAGACAGCCATGTGCTGCTGAACTAAGACATCCATGTGCTGCTGGACTAAGACATCCATGTGCTGCTGGACTAGGACATCCATGTGCTGCTGGACTAAGACATCCATGTGCTGCTGGACTAGGACATCCATGTGCTACTGGACTAGGACATCCATGTGCTGCTGGACTAAGACATCCATGTGCTGCTGGACTAGGACATCCATGTGCTGCTGGACTAAGATGTCCATGTGCTTCTGTGAACCAAATTTCTCTCCTATAATTGCTTTTGTCAGGGTATTTTGTTGAAGCAAGAGAAGCTGAGACACACAGCATCCTGGGATCATTTCATAGTCTTCTACTAAGCAGGTAGACTGATCTTCAGTTTCTAACAAATGCTTTTAAGACATGCCTTAACTATGTCTAAAGCAAGCATATTAACCTACCCTATTCTTTTCCCTTTAGCAATAGGATTAAATCCAAACTAAAAGTACATTTTAGTTGACAGGCACAAATATTTTACATGCAAAAAGCAATTTTAACTGAATTTAATAAACAATTTAGTAATTGTATTTAACATATGTATTTATTATAGTAATAGAAAGTTATACTTTAAAAGATTTTATTGTGTGTAAAAAATGTTCCAAGTGTTTAAGATTGGCTTTAACTCATTTTACAGTCTCATACTAAAAACTTCCTGTTGCGAAAAAGAAATCCTAGAGAGTCCATAACCAGTTGAGTAGGTAGTGGTGAGTTTGTGATTTCTTTCTCATTATCTCTCAAAATCCGCCCTGGCTTACGTCTGTTGTCTTAAAGTGACATTAATAATTCCTTTTCTTCTAGCTTAAGTCTCTTTATTTTTTAAGCGCCATTAATAAAATTCTTCTCTTAAACAGAGCACCCTTCATCTTTTTATTAAACAAAATGTGGCCACTCTGAATGTTCCGTTTCCCTTCCAGCCCTCTGTGAAGGGGCAGATGTTTGTAGTTTATTACTAGCTATGTGCTACCTCCAAAACCTGAGCCTCTCCTCCTCACAGCTTCCTCCGCCTCCTCCTAACGTGATTCCTTTTCAAAGTCAGTTCTTTCCTCAGATCTTACCGCCATTCTTAGTAACACTCGCCTTCACATGTGACCAGAGGCAAAGCTTGGTTGATATCAGAGCCCACACCCTTTATATGCTTTCTTTCTCCAGAGAATCACAAACTTGACTTTGTCTTCATGAGAATCTTCACTTCACGGAAACCTCAAACTTAGAACTGCACTCTGTGGCCCCCACTTCTGATTCCACCACGCCACGTGTTTTAATGGAGTCTCTCCGCAAGGCGCCGCCCACCGAGGCCTACAGTACATCCAGCCTTAATGCGCACTGTCGTCTGTCAGAATGCAGTGCCCTCTCACCTCTTCAGTCAGCCAAGGTTTGCCAATATGCACTCCCGTTTGACACAGGCATCACCTTCACTTCTCCCTCTTGTCAAGCTCCGTGGGAAAATGCAAGTTGCATTCCCAAACCTCCTAACGTGCTTCTCCATTCAACACTGGTAACGGAAACTTACAGAATCTGCCTGGCATCTTCCATCAACTCTAGGTTCTTAAGGGGCAACTGAAGCTACCCACACAATACCATCTTGCTCCATAACAACAATGATTGTGCGAATGACCCTCTCAGGCACTCCTGAAGTTTACGGTCACACACATCATTGGTGAGGGAGAACAATGAGGGAAGGGGCTAGTGTATCTCTCACAGAAGCCCCTCTGATGTGCATTCCCATCTTTCTGTTCTTTCCTGTCAGATAATTGGAGAATCTGCCCGTGGATAAGAGAACCAAATACGGCACATGCATACAGAAGGGAAATCGACTCTAACCTGGGTCACCCTCATCTGGCCTTAATGCTATGGAGATTCTGAAGCCGATGAAATGCCGATTGTTATAGCTACCTTGTCTCTCCTGCTCACCCACACAGCTGGCGTTCTAATGGCTTATTTGGCATTTTCCTTTTATGTCTAAGGTTTCCCAGACCTTCCCAAAACAAAACCCCAGACTCATTATGCCTCCCCATTCTGCCATATCTTCTCCAACTTTTCCTTCATTCTTTTTCGTCCTTCAGGACTCAATGTGAATATTATGATGTGCCAGCGATGATTTCTTAGAGCCACCAAGCTGCTGGTAATTTGTTACAGCAGCCCCCCAAAACCTAAAACCAAGTCTTACAAATAACATATGTAGGAGGAATTTATAAACTCAAGGTAATTGTGGGAAGAATAGGGGTCGATGTTTTAGTGAAGAGGGACTTTTGACAGTGGATACAATGTATTTTTCTTACTATAAAAAAGAGATATAATTATAACAAGACTCCTAGCCTTCTTTCTTAGCAGCTCATCACAGGGAATTTGTTGAATAACTAGGAATACCTCAAGGCACAGCGGTGTTACAGCATCCTTTGTTTAAATTTCCTCCCTTAGATTTATCCAATATATTATCCTCTTGCTCAAAATGTCCACAACACTCTGTCCCTTGTCAGAATTATCCACTCGCTATTTAATGAGTCGAGTGTGCATAGAATTGTGGAATGCATTTTGCTGCTTACCTGGGAACTATAGTGGCTCTCACAGCCCTTTCTGGGATAAGAGAAAGCTCTCCTGCTTTTGCTTATCAAATCAGTCTTTCCACATTCACTTTACTTTTCAGAACTGTAATTCTGTAGAGACTGTAAATATAGTCAACAGCTCAGAAAATAATTTGTGTATCAGAAACGTGATGTGTGGTCTTAAAGTGCTCCACCGATAAACAACACATTTCTATAAAAATGCTACTCTCCTCTCTGCAGCTCCTTTGCATGCATGCGTCTCTCTGTACTGCAGAAGCTCCAACAGTGTGCCTACACAATTTTAACATCGTGAACAGCAGAGAAGCTTTACTCAGACTTTGCCACACTCGGCAATACTTGAGCCGCATAGCCAATGACTTCCATGCCAGGAACACTGTGATTATAACTTTGGTCCAAAAACAAATACTTTAAAAATTGCCCCACTCAGCCCTGTGTTTTCTTCTTCCTCTTTCTTCTTTGTTATTTTTCTATTTTTGAGATTATAATTACAACATTGCCCTTCCATTTACTCCCTTCAAACCCTCCCATAAACTACTCCTCGCCTTCTTTTAAATTCATGACCTCTGTTTATCAAATAATATATATGGATGATGGATGGATGGATGGGTGGATGGATGGACGAATGGATGAATGGATGGGTGGATGGATGGACGAATGGATGAATGGATGGGTGGATGGATGGGTAGATGGATGGGTGGATGGATGTATGTATGGATGGGTAAATGGATGAATGGATGGATGGATGGATGGATGGATGGATGGATGGATGGATAGATGGATGGATGAATGAATGGATGGATGGGTGGGTGGATGGATGGATAGGTGGGTGGGTGGATGGATGTATGGATGGATGGGTAGATGGATGGATGGATGGATGGATGGATGGATGGGTGGGTGGATGGATGGATGGATGGATGGGTGGGTGTGTGGGTGTGTGGGTGGATGGACAGACAGACAGATGGACAGACAGACAGATATGGATGAATAGACAGACAGACAGACACACACACACATACTCCTAAATACAACTTGCTTGTTCTGTGTAATGTTGCTTGTATATTTTATGTCTTCAGGGCTGACCAATTCATGTATAACCAATTGTTTCCCTAGAAGACTATTTCTCCCACTCCCCACATCTCTTAGCTGCCTGGAGTTCTTTTTCAGAGCTGATGCCTTATGGGCCTTTCTCATCCATTTTGGCTTGTCTGTTGCTGTCATCCTTAATCAGGTCATATTTAAGCAGTCATGTTGGTGAGACTATGAGTGTATTTTATATTACTAGGAGACATAGGCAAAGTCCCTGATCTTACAATCTTCCTGCCCACTCTTCCACTATGTGCACTGAGTCTTAGTGTGAGAACGTTGTATTCACTTGGCTGGATCAACCACAAGGCAGCCTGCGATAGCAGTAGATTGTGTGTTTGACAACCCTGACCAAAGTATCACAGCAGTAGATTGTGTGTTTGACAACCCTGACCAAAGTATCAAAAGGGAGCTTCTCACGCCTGGTATTGGAGGTTTTGTTAGGTGGTTTTGGCTTTTATAAAGAACATTGATGATTCAGATGAAGAGTTTAATAATTACATATGCACATTTAATATCGCGTATATGCATATGTTGCATATAATAGTTATATATGTACATTTGCACAGAATTACATTTATTATACGGGATTTTAGCTATATAGTTAATAGTATGATTCCTCATAACATTTTTAGACATCACTATTGTTATTTCACCCTCCTTCTTCTGTATCTATGCTCCCTCCTTCATAAACATCCCCCTTTCCTATTTCCATGAGCAATCACTTGTATCCTGTAATTGCCTTCTGAGTTGTTCCCAACATCCCTATCCTGGTAGTGGTCCCCTTTTACTTTCTTGGTTGCTAAGTAACTCCAGAGTATGAATATCTGACGATTTGGAGTCAGGAGCCTCTGAGGAGAGATAATACACGATGCTTGTCTTTCTGCACCTGGGTCACCCCACTCGATATGACCTTTTCTAGTTCCATATACTTACCTTCGAAGTCCATGATTTCACTTTTCTTTACAGAAAACTATCATTCCATACTAGATACATACTTTTTCTTCATTTCTGAGTCCTTTGGGGAAATGACGGGTCATATGGTAGATTTATTTTTACCTTTTTTGGAATTCTTCACATTGATTTTCATAGTGGCTCTGCCATCTCGAAATCCCAACAGTGAATGGGGGCCTATTTCCCCTACACCTCCTGCATCATTTGCTGTGGGCTATTTTGTTGACTTATGCCATTCTAAATGAAATAAAAACGAAATTTCAAAGCCATTTTGATTTTCATTTCCCTCTTTGAACATTTTTGAGAATTCTCTTCAGTCATTTCCCCTTCTTTTGAGAACTGTCTGTTGAAATTGCAGGACCCTTACTAGCATGGGTCATTTGTGTTTCTACTCTGACTTTTGAATTCTTAGTATATTCTGTAGATAAACCACCATCAGATACATAGTTGGCAAAGGGTCCGTCCCATTCTGTGGGCTTCCTCTCTGCCTGGTTTATGGTTTACTTAGCTACGCATGAACGGTTTAGCTGTATGAAGTGCCACTTGTCAACTGTTGGCCTTAATTCTCGACAAGTGGAAGCCTATTTAGGAAGTGCTTTCTTACACCCATCGTTCAGCATTCTGACTGCGTTTTCCTCTAGCAGCTTCAGTACTTCAGGTTTCAAGTTTAGGTCTTTGATCCATTCAGAAGTAGATTTTGTGCAAGGTGATTACATTTCCTACACGGGATATCTGGTTCCCCCGGCACCATTTGTTGGTGACGCTTTCTTTTCCCCAGCTTATATTCCAAGCCCATCCCCCAAACTGACAAGAACTCTGATGCCAAACCCAACTCTAATCTTAATTCCAACCATATAGCATAGCCACAACCCTAACTCTAACCCAACCCCAACAATGACTATAAACCCAATCTTAACCACACCTCCGGCACTAACCCCAGTCTACCCTTTAACCTTAACCCAAACCCAACCATATTCTTAATCCAAACAACAACCATAACCTGAACTCCAACATTAACCCCAACCCCAAACACATCTTCAATCAATCCCTAAACCCAACATCAACCACAAACTGAATCCTACACTAATTCCATGAGAACACAGTTCCAAACTCAAACCCTACCCCAACCTTTTCCCAGTTCCTAACTCCAATTCCCCAAACCAACCACAATCCCAACCTTAGGCTCCCAACATTACCACAACCCCCAAACCAACCATGTGGTGGCTCTTCTTGTTGTCAACTTGACTACATCTGGAATTAACTAAAACCCAAATGACTGGACACACCTGTGAGGAATTGTTTTGTTTTTTTAATTAAATCACTTGAAATGGGACCTGTTGTTCAATATTCAATGACTTCATTTGTTCTTATTATGACCCAGTCAGCCCCCTGATAATTGAGACAGTCTTATTGATTTAATCAATAAGATTTAGCATAATTACTGATTGGCAATTACCCTTAAACTATTTTTCTATACTAGATTGTTTATTTCCAAGCTGTACTTTCCAAATTACTTGCTGTTTGAGTCTCACCCAGGCTGTTTCTCTCTGTCAGTCTGTCTTCAGAGTGCACTTCTCTCAGCTATGTATTCCTGGTCCATCCCATCTAATGGTGACCTCCTTCATGCCTTCTCTCTTCCTCCCTTCCCCCAACACCCTTTTTCCCTACCTCTATCCCCCAGCCCAGTAACCAAAGCCCTGCCTACTTCTATTCTTCCCAGTAACTGGTTGTCAGTCACTTCTATTTAACTAGTCAGGGAAGATTGGAGAGCAAAGTTTACACAACATCACTTGGTGTATGTGGGAATGTGCTTGTGGAACTGCAACCAGATTTTGGGGGCCAGTGTTTAGCATTTGAATTTATAGCACCACCAGACCAACCTCCAACAAAGATCCACTTCAAATCCATATCTATAAGGTGGGAAAATAAACCTTTGATCCAGACTTTTTTGATTTGGGAAGATTCACATTTAATCTGGACCACACCTTCTGCTGGCAGCCTACATAAAACACATAGAAGGACTATCTATCTATCTATCTATCTATCTATCTATCTATCTATCTACCTCTATTTCTATGTCTATCTCTACCTCTCTGCTTTCCTCATCACTAGCAAATCCATTCATTTACTAATATTAGAGCCTACTTCTTCAAGATTCCAGTGTATAGAGAAGACCAACTGAAACATCCAGTCTTGTGGACTGAACAACTACTAAATCTTGGACCTTTCCTTCATAGGTAGCCATTGTTGGATTAGCTGGACCACAACCTGTAACTCACAATAATAAATCCCCTTTGTATATAAAGAGAGATTCATTCTACAAATTTTGTTACTCCAAAGAACTCTGACTAATATAAACCAAAAACCCAAACTCAACCCTAATAATGGCAATCCCAACCTCAGCTCCAACACTAACTAACCCACACCTGAAACCCAATCTCACCCCCATCCGCAACCCTGACCCCAGCCCAATCCCAACTCCATACACTCTCACCTCCAAATTCAACCTGGAACCCAACACCAAACCCAGAACCAGACCCAGTCTCTACCCAGAACCAACCCAAAGCCCTAGGCCAACAATAATATGAAAGCCCACCCCAAACCCGACCCCTTTTCCCAGACTAATTCCAATTGTGATCTGGACCCCAATAATGGTCCTAACCCGACTCCAATCAAACCACAACCCCAAGCACCAACCCAACCTTTTCCCAACCCCAAAGTCAACCCAAGCCCCAAACCCATCCCGAACCCCCAACAAAAGCCTAGTTCCACACTCAACACCAAATCCAACACGAACCACTAGCCAATCCTAACCCCATCTTCAACCCCAACACCAAACCCAACATTAAACCCTGACACTTACCCTCAGGACAACCCAACCCCCAAATGAACACCAACCCCTACCCTAACCTAACAAATACCTATGCAAACACCAAACCAAATAAATCCAAACCACCATAACCCCATAACTAACCAACCCCAACTACAACCATTATCCACTCCTGCCCACAAACTCAACTCCTACCCCATCTCCAATCCTGACCCAAACACCTTTTCTGAGCCTGACAGCATTAATGATCCCAAGTTCAACCTCCACCCCAGTCCCTAACCTGACCCAATCCCATCCAAAACCCAACTACAACCCCAAGCCCAAACAAAATTCTACCCCTAACCACAACCCCAGAACTAAGCCTTTCCCAAATACCAACCTTAATTCGATCCCAACCCCAACAGCAACCCCAACCCAAACTCCAATCCTAACTTCATCACGAGCATGAACTAGAACATTTATCCCAACCCCACCCCCAAACCCAAACTCAAGCCAAACACCAACCCTAACCCTTCCCCAAATCCAGACCTAATGCATGGTTTAATTTTTTTCCTAATGCTATAGGCAGCCTCTTTATTCAGTGTTTTATGACATCCCCTTTACTTATTTTTTTAAAGATTTATTTTTATGTATATGAGTACACTCTTGCTGTCTTCAGACACAGCAGAAGAGGGCATGGGATCCCATTACAGACGGTTGTGAGCCACCATGTGGCTGCTGGGAATTGAACTCAGAACCTCTAGAAGAGCAGTCAGTGCTCTTAACCTCTGAGTCATCTCTCCAGCCCGACATCCCATTTACTAACAGTTGGTCTTAATGCCTGTGCAAACAGCATGCTGTTCAGAAAGTCCTTTCCTGTGCCAGTCAACGTGTACAGAGGTTAATAGCCAGAGGTGAAGGTTGGTTGACTACAGGAAACATCATCTGGACACAGCAGAGCATTGGCTTACATTAACTCACAGCAGTTGCAAACCCAAGCCAGCACAAATACCAGCCTGGTGAGGAGGGATGGGCACACAATCCCATCTAGGTATTACCTAGTAACCAGGTAACCAGGGAGCAATCAGCAACTGTCAGCTGCCTGGTGAAGGAGAGAGTTGACTTTTTGTTTTGGTTTTGGTTTGGTTTTGGGTTGGTTTTTTGGGTTGTCTGTGTGGTCCCTGGTAAATCAATCATGCCCCAGTGGAAGACCACTCATTGAAGAGTGGCACAAATTGGTCATGAAGGACCTTTTAAGGACACAAAGGTAAGAAGTGTGTTGGCTATTAAGAGTTATAAGGGCTGAATAGGACCAAACCATGTTATATAAAACTCTCAAAGGACTAATAAAAAAATAGACTATTTCCCAAAAAGGGAGAAATAAAAATCAACCGTAACTGGCAAATTTTTGACATCTTATCTCAATATGTTATTAATGAAGTCAAAGTTAAGAAAATTCAAAGAAAAAAGTATACTATCAAAGAGGGAGAAATTGTGGAAATTTTATATGAAGTATACTGGTATCTTTTCTACCAAAGGGTTAACCGAAACAAATAAATTTCATTTCAAAAGACAGGAATATAGGAGCTAGGGAGATGCGTCAGTGATTAAGAGCACTGACTGCTCTCCTGGAGGACCCACGTTTGTATACCCACATGGCAGCTCAAAACCATCTATAGCTCCAGTCCCAGGGGATCCAACAGTCCCTTCTTTCTTCCAGAGTCATTGCACAAATTTAGTGCACAAACATAAATGAAGGCAAAACACCCATACACACAAAATAATAAAATGAAATAATTTTTAAAAAAGAGATTAGCAAAGACACCATCGGGCAACAATCCCCATCCAGTCAGAACTTCTCCAGTGTGGGTCTATTCTCAGCCTCATATCCTGCTCTCAAGGTTGAAAGGTTACGGTTAGGGCTAGGGATGGAGTGAGAGCTAGGACTAGGGCTGAGGTTGGGGTTGGAGATAGAATTAGGGTTAAGGCTAGGGTTAACTAAGGTCAGAGTTAGGGCTAGGGCTAGGGTTTGGTTATTTTAGTGTTATGGTTAAGGTTGGGGTTAGGGCTAGTGTTAGGGTTAGGAATGAGGGGGTGAGATTGGGTTAGTATTATGGTTATGGTTAAGGTTAGGGTTAGGATTAACTTTTAAGGCTATGGTTATGGGTTAGGGTTAGGAATAAGGTTTGGGTAGGGGTGGGATTGGGTAGTATTATGGTTATGGTTAAGGTTAGGGTTAGGATTAACTTTTAAGGCTATGGTTATGGGTAAGACAGCCTGGGCTTATGACTCAGATTAGTGGTAGGGCTGGTGTTTATTTCAGAATATGTGTGGCATTGATGCTAAGATTAGGGCTATAGTCTAGGCTCAACACTAGGTTTTGAGTTAGTATTTGGTTCTGGGTTAGTTAAAGCAGTGTACTGTTTTGGGGTTGTAGCTAAGGTTCACCTTCTGAGTGAGGCTAGGGTCTTAGTCAGGACTGGGCCTAGAGTCAGCTTTAGAACAGGAGTAGGGTTAGGGTTTGTTTCTTCTCTAGATTGGGGTTATGGTTGGTAATAAGTTTAGTATTAGGCTAGAGTTAAAGCCTACAGTTAGTTAGTTCAGTCTAGAGTTAGTGTTGCTGCTGGGACTAGGATGAGGGGTGGGGCAAGGGTTAGGGTTCTAAGGTTAGGGTTAGACTCAGACTATGTTTAGCTTTAGAGCTGGGGTTATGGTTGGATTAGGGTTAGGTTTTAAACTAGAGTTAGGGTTAGTGTGAGGGTTAAGTTCAGAGTCCAGGCTGGTCTCTAGTTAGAATTAGGGCTCTGGTTATTGTTACTCAGGGAATAGAGTTACGTGTCTAGGCATTGTTCTGTGGGAGTTCAAGAGAGGGTTAGGCCTTGTTTTAGGAATCAGGCTGGGCTGTGGTCATGGGTAGGATGGAGTTTAGTGCCAGGGTTGTTGCTGGCATTATAGATAGAGCAATGGTTAGCTTTTGCTAGGATTGGGGTTTGAGTCAGTGCTAACTACGGTTATGGTTAGGTTATGCTTAGGGTTAGTGCTAGGGTTAAGGTTACCATTGGGCTTGTCTTAGTGGTAATTATTGGGATGGTTTTAGGGCTAGAATTCCCAGGGTGAAAGTTAAGTCTAGGGTTTGTGTTATTTAAGTTTATACTTTGAGCTCGTGTTCAAGATGAACCAGATCTTGCAAAGTTTGGTTTAATGTTTCAACCTTAAACCTACGTTTTGTTGCAAGGTTTAGATTTAGGACTGGTGTTAGCATTTTTCTCAAGCATTGGAACAAGCTTAGAGGTAATTATTGTTTGGGTGAGACCTATGAATAGATTGGGTTCTTTGGTTCTGCTTACAGATAAAGCTAAGGATTTGAGGATTGATAGATGTAGTGATGTGTTTAAATTTAGGGTTAGGTCCCATATTATATATGTATGTTATATATATACATATATATGTATGTATGTATGTATGTATTGCTAGTGTTAGAGCTTTGGTTAGCATAGTTTTATGACTGTTTCTAGGGATGTTTGTATCAGGTCTCTACGGTTTGCTATTGTTATAGTTAGTGCTTGTATAGAGAGAAGAAAGCTCTGAATAAGTAATGCCCTGAATTACCGTGTACTGTTTAAGAATGGCGTTAGGTTAGGGCTACTTTTAGGTGAGAGTTGCAGCTGGCATTTGTGTCAGTGTCAAGGCTGGGTAGAAGTAAGGATGGGCCTAGAGTTACGGCATAGACTACACTTAGGATTATGTCTAGGGTTAGCATTGGAATAGGGCTAATCTAGGTTCAGGTTAGGGTTAGACATGTGGTTAAGGGTTAGGCTGCATATAATAATGGGGCTTGGGCTAAGGTTAGTGTTAAACCAGGGTAGGGTTAGGATTAGGTCTTACATTAGGTTTATGGTTAGCCTAGGGCTTCACACTTGGATTCTACTTTAGGCTAGGGTTAGGTTTATAGTTACTAGTAAGGGCTTTGTTTTGTATCAGCTTACTCTTACCGCTTGCCTAGTATCAGTATTCATGTTTAGTATTCAGAATATGATTTTTTTATATTGCTAGATTGAAGGTTATTATTAAGACCGGGTCTTGGATTTTGGTTTGAGCTAGGGTAAAATCTAGGGTTAGGGCTAGTGTTTTGCAGAGGATTAGTATAAAATGAAGTTGAGGCCTGGGACTAGTTAGTTAGTTAATCTTAAACTTAGTAATATGGTGAGAGTTTGGTTTAAGGTTAATATTTCAGTGTTTTGCTTAGTTTTAGGTCTGTGTCTAGGGTTAGGGTTATTGCATGGGTTATAGTTAGGGTTAATGCTATGGCTACATGAAGAGTTAGTTAGTTATGATCGATCTAGAAATTGGGTTAAAGCTGTATCTGTCCAGTTTTATGATTAGGCTATGGTTAGACCAGTGTTAAGTTAGCATTAAGGTGAAGTCGATGGTTAGTGTTAATATTTGGGCTAAGTTTAGGGTAATTGCGAGGGTCAGGAATACTTCTAGTTGTATGGTTATGGTTGGGGAAGGGCTGAGACTAGGCTAGGCCTAAGGTTATTGTTAAGGTCTGGTTTAGTTGTAAGGTTATGGTTAGTGTTAAATATACATTTAGGAATGTGATTAGGGTTAGGGTTAGACTATTTACTCTGCTTCCAATGAGTTGAGACCCCAGGAGAACCCAACTGAAAGAATGCTGATGCTAGGTTGAGCAGAAAACTGGGAGGGAGGCCTAAACCTTCCTACACAGCTCTGTAGTTTGCTCAAGGATGTCTTGCAACAACAACTGCTGGGTAGCTTAAGCCTTGGCTACCCCTACTCAGATCCATCCCTTAGCCTATCCCCCTGCTCTTGTTTGCAGCATCTGCTGTCTCTGAACAAGGTGGGGACAGAATCACATTCCCATACTGACACACGTGTGGCCAATGACTGAATATATTTTGCTATGCATCTATGCTGTCTAAGCCAAATTTTTTGAGGAGTTACACTTGTGAGTCCAGAGACAAATTGTTGGCCCAAATCTCCTTAGTCAGTATTGCTAGCAGCTAGGGGAAATCTTCTTTAACCAGTCATCAGACTCCCTGGACCTAGAAGAACTCCTTCCTCTAAAAATGAACTTCTTTTACCCTTGCATGGCACTGTCAAAGAGGCAGGCAAGGAGGGCTGTGCTGAGACAATGTCAGTAACACAGCAAGGATCAGAGAGTGCCCACAGGGTACTGCCATTGACGGGGAAAGACTGGAGTGTGTGTAGTTGTAGCCTTGCTTGGGTCTATGAAACTACAGCAGAAGATCTAGAAATAAAGCAAAACGATCCATGAAGCAGGGAAGGGTGCATGGGAGAGGCGCGGTGAGCGAAGGGAGGTTTCCAGAGCATATATTCTCTGTGGTTTAGAATTTAGAATTAGGGAGCTGGAGGGATGGTTCCGTGGTTTAAGAGTACTTGCTGCTTTTGCAGAAGACCAAGGTTCAGTTCCTAGCAAACACATGGTGACTCACAGCCAGCCACTTGTAACACTGGTTCCAGGGGACCTGACTCAAGAATAAAATAATATTTTTAAAAATTAAATTTTACTCTCACTGCTACTAGCTTTTCACAGTGTGAGCTCTTTGCCTTCCCTCGTGTCATGCCTTCACTCTGACATCGTGAACTGTATCCCTCAGAAACCATAAGCATAATTAAGTGCTTTCTTCTACATAAAAATAGAATTTAGAATTAGACACAAAAATAAAATACCAAGCCCCATGTTACATGTAACACTGTCAACCTGAAGCAACCATGTGGAGACAGGATGGATCAGTGCACACACAGTCCATGCCAGAGTCACAGGGGACACTGCCCGGGAAGTACAGAGTTCTATGTGCAGGTGACAGCACATTTTGAGAAAATAGACAGAGTGGTATTTGCCTGTGTTTGCGTGCGCGCACATACAGACACACACACACACACACACACACACACACACACACATTGCAATAGTAAAAAATAAAAATGAAACATAAAAATATATGCCATCATACCATCTGCAGATAAAATGATTTATTCTTTTTCTATCCCTGTCTCTCTATACTAGGCAGTATTAACTAAAGCCTTCAATGTAACACGATAGGCTATGGCCCCACACCATCTTCTAATTCACAGCAGTGAGAGGGCTTGAAATACCACCTTCCTCCACCCTGGCCACAGCTTACGGAGGCCCTTCCCACGCAACAGGTAGGGAAAGGAAGGGTGGTGTTTCTGCGACCTCTTCTGGCAAAAGGTCTTCATATATGTGCCCTTAGGAATGAGAATGTGCATACCGGGCATGGGGTGCCACCTTGTGGGGATAAGAATTTAGTGCCTCTGAGCACCATCTTCCAGAGCAGCCTTTGTTTGTTCTAGAGCTGAGTCAGATGAACCTGGGTCACCCTCACTACAGCAGCACATTTTCCCTCAAATGAAAACTCAGCTGTCTTAGTGTTCTACTATGACCAAGGCAAACTCTTATAAAGGAAAGTAATCCAATGAGGTTTGTTTACACTTCAGAGGTTCAGTGATCATCATGGCAGGGAGCATGGCAGCCTTCAGGCAGACATGGTTCTGGAGTTGCTGAGAGTTCTACATCTAGATCTGCCGACAACAGGGAAGAGAGAGGTACTGGGTTGGCTTAAGCATTAGAAAACCTCGAAACCCACCCCGAGTGACAAACTTCCTCTAACAAGACCACACCTAACAATAGCGCCACCCCCTGGAGATGAAGCATTCAAATCTATGTGTCTATGTGGGTCATTCCTATTCAAACCATGGCTCATTGAGCCCCACTTCAAGTCAATGGCTTTCCTAGTCCAAAGTCCTGAAGCCCCAGGACAGCATGGACTCTACTGAAACTGGGTGAGTACTGGGAACCAAACCCAGGCCCTAAAGAAGAGGTACAACAGGAAGATTGGAAACTTAAGACCAGCCTTTACTATGTGTAGAGTTTGAGGCTAGCCTGGACTGAGACCAAAACAAAGGAACAACACCCCCTATAGAACAGGGGTGTCTCATTTGCTTGCTGCCGTTTCTGTTGCTTGTGTGGTCAACAAAGGACAAAAAGTGCTAAACTGAAATTTTCACAACTTTCCAATAGCATTCCTTACAGTACTGTACTGGTCTATTTGTCATCTACTGCTAATCAATGTCAGTGCCTGTAATATGAACATTATCATAGATACACGGGCATAGGGAAAAAAGGTTTATGCAGAGATCAGTTCCATCCAAGGTTCTGAGTATCTTCTAATGTGTGCTTGGGGTTTATTTCCTGTGGGTTGGAGAGATGGGTAATATATAAAATTCATGATTGGGGCATGGAAGATTTCTTGATGGTAAAGTGTTTGCTTGTACAAAGATGAGGACCTGAGTTCAGACCTCAGCACCACATAAAAGGCTGCTGTGTTGGTCACCCCAGAGCTAGGGAGGCTGAGTCAAGTGAATTCACAGAGCTGGTTGGCTGGTCAGCTGTATTAATGAGCTCCAAATTCAGTAAGAGACTTTGTTTCAAGAAATAGGTCAACACCCCATATGAACGTCTGGCTCCCACAAATACATGCATTCATGTTCACCAGCACCCACATGTACATGTCAGAAGCTCTTCTCTCTCTCTCTCTCTCTCTCTCTCTCTCTCTCTCTCTCTCTCTCTCTCTCTCTCACACACACACACACACACACACACACACACACACAGAGAGAGAGAGACAGAGAGAGAGAGAGAGAGAGAGAGAAATGGTTTGTCTCTGAGATACCTCCCCCCAAATACCTGTCCCCTCTGACGTAGTTCTCTGTGCACTCAACTTTTTGAGAACAAGGTCTAAACCTTTGGTCTAAATGCTGTTTCAAAATAAAAATCACAACAGAAACCAAAGCCTTGAGTCCAAATTTTTACCTTTTTTACTTTGGTGAGCAATTTTTGTTAGCTATTTAAAGTTCCTAGTCATTGTGCCCAAGTGATCCCAAGAAGTATTCCAGATGTAAATGTAATCTGATGTAAATGATCAAGTGTGAGGTGAAGGGATGCAGGGCAGGCTGCAGCAGCTCCATTCTGCCCCTTGGTGGCAACATGCTCCACGGAATTCTACTCCAGCCTGGGCTCTGTGTGTCAAAGCTAGAGAACCCTCTGAGAGTTACTGGAGTGAGTGTCAGGAATGTAACACACTGCTCTTATTTTGCGCAAATGAGGATGGCAGTTCTCCCAACCATGTAACTTCCTGTAGCAGACCAGTTGTCTAATCTAGCTGTGCAAATCAACCAAAAGACAAAGGGGACAGCCTGACATGCTCAGTGCATAGTCCTAGCAGCATAAAATCATAGTTGGTAAAAACTCCCCAACCTGAAACCCTCAGAAAGGACTGTCACTGGTTGAAGATAACTTTGCTCCTGGGGTATGACTTAGCCTATGAGAGGGAGAAGAAAGAACCAATGGCCCACCAGCTTGGAAGGTAGTCACCAAGGGCTTCCAGGGGCCTTGAGATTGGAGTAAGAAGGCAGAGTGGCTAAGTTCTCCCAGATAACAAATTCTTAAAGAAGCCCCTAAACCTTGTAACTGGATTCTTCTTTGGGGTCAACAGAAGCAAGCCACCTTTGTTTACTTAAGGATAAATGTGGCCCTGCCAAGGTCAGACAAGGCCAAATGCTGTGACAAAGAGCAAAAATAATGTGCTTATAAGACCTTGGAGGTGACAGAAATGACACTTCCACATGCAACTACTACAGTGACTACCTGTGTCTCTTTCTTTGATGACTGAGCTGCCTTTAATGGCAGCCTCATTCTGGGCTACTGGAAGTGAAAATTCTGAGGTCAACAGGTCTAAACTCAGAAAATAAAGACTATCAAAATAAAACTTAGTGATCTGACAAGAACAGCAAACGCACAGTCCTTGCTTCTCCTCCCTGCCAGGCATGTAACTGCCTCACATCTCGCTGTCCCCAAAATGCAAAGCCAGTGCACACGCCTTCTGGGAAGAGGTGAGCAGGAATGAATAATGGATTGTGGTGGCAGGAGGTCTGCGTGTTTCCTACCATATCCAAGTGCCCAGGAGGGTGCACTGCAAGCAACAGATGAAGTTAGATGAAAACTAAGAATTTGTTTCTTAAGTAGAATGTGTAGGGGAGAACAAAAGAATTAACAACAGACCTCTACCTATCATTTAATATTTCACAGAAATTAATGTTACCTTCAGGAGCTGGGTCGATGGCTCAGCAGTTAAGAGAGGATCCAAGTTCTGTTCTCAGCCTCCTCACTGGGTGTCTTACAACAGCCTGTAACTGTAACTCTACAGGATCTCCTGGTCTCCATGGACACCAGCACACACATATGTATATACGCACATACCCACACACACAGACACAAAGTTACCTTCACAGTGTAAGAATTATAGCTTAATTCTGAAAGTAAAAATCACTGCAGGAACCAGTAATTTTTTTTTAAAAAACCTTAAGTCTGAACAAAATTAGTCTTTTCATTCGTCGGAATGACTCACAGAAAAGGTATGTGTGGCCCAATTCCAATGAACCTAAACTCCACTGTTGTACTGGGAAAAAAAAAAAAAAACGGACACCCAAACCAGGCCCAATAGCTGCTGTGCACACAACTGCTGACTAGAGCCCACAGACAGAAGCGTACGGACTGCAGCAACCGGAACATGAAAGGCCAGGGCCCAGGAATGTAGCTCTGTTGGCACAGTGCTCACCTCAAGTGTACAAAGCCCCAGATTTGAGTCCCAGTATATAAACCAGAACCACAAAGTGTGTTTAAGACCAGCCTGGGCTACAGGAGATCCGTTCAAAAATACCTAAAAGAAAGTGAGTCACAACCCAAGCAGTAAAACTACAGTCTGATCTCCTGGCCCTTCCCTCTGCACACGCTCAAGACTTTCTCTTGTGTACCTATCATAAATAACCTCTGATCAAATTTCCAATATCAGGGCTGGAAAGATAGTTCAGCAGTTAAGAGCAAGCTGCTCCTGCAGACGACCCAGTTCCCAGAACCCATAAGGCAGCTCACGGCCATGTGTGACTCCAATTCCAGGGGCCCTGACACTCTCAAGCATGTGATGTACACACACACACACACACACACACACACACACACACACACACACACGTGGGAAAACACTCATACAAAAAATAAATATTTTTGATCTCTAATTTTGACTTTGTCTCTTCTTCCCCTAAACAGGGACAGGGTTAATAGGAAAATGTAAGATGGCCACGGGTAGTGTGTGTGGGGCCCTACTTATAGAAAGAATCTTAAAGACACTTTATTTTCAATACCACTGATGACCAAAAAGAGGAGATGCAAGACAAAAACAAACAAAACTTCCTAAATCTTACAACCTAAACTTTTTGGGAAAATAATTCCGAAAATACTGTTTATTTTTATTTTTTGAAGGCTAGAGAGATGGCTCAGTAGTAAAGAGCATTTGTTGCTCTTTCAGAGGACCAAGGTTCAGTTCCCAGCATCCACAGTGGGTCACAACCATCCATAACTCACGTTCCAGGGGATCTGAGCGCTCTTTGGAGCTCTGAGGGTACCAGGCACACACAAGGTTCATCTATACCTCGCTATGTAAATATTAAACTATTTAAAGGGAGCCCCAATGTGCCTACTCATCCACCACATCACCCAGTAACCCAGAACCTCACAGTGCATGTCTAGAGTGCCAGTGTCACCACTCCAATAACGAGACAAGCCAGCCTCCTTCTTATATGGCTTTTATATACCGCACCAGCCCCACCCTGAGTGTCCTTTAGAAATTTCACCTAAATCAAAGAGGAGTTCGAAGATGAAACGGCAGCAGATCAGGGAATAAGTGGAGAATGTGTCCACCCTGCACGCTGTCCTTTGTCCTTTAAAGTCCATGCTCAGGACTGGAGGACCAGCTGGGGCCGGTCCTACCTGCCCTGTGGGGGTCTGATCTGTAACTCCCGCTCCAGCTGCTCAGCTGTCAGGGTACCCTGGATGGCTTCGCAGCCCGGGTTGAACACAGAGTAGGCGCTCTTCTCCCCTTCTTTCTTCTCCCCGGGACCCCGAGTCCCTACGTACATCCAATAGAACATAGACAGGACAAAATAAGCCAGGCCAAACTCCAGCTCCACAAACAGACCCAGCAGGACCAACCAGAGGAGAACCTTCAGGACGGTGATGTTTGTCAGGAAAGACTGGCCGCAGGAGGAAGGCAGGGGGACTGCTGTGCTCTGGGAGGGCTGCTGGACTGCTTCCTAAGACACAGAAGCAAACAGAAGTAAGAAGGGGGTGATGGAGCCGAGAGGGTCTGAATCAGATGAAAAGCCAGAGCGTACTGCTCTAGGGAGGCCACTGGCTCGCTGGCATCTAGTTTCTTACCTTCTCTAAGACAATCGTTGTCAGAGCTTAGGCTCCCTGACCTAAACACATCAGCACTGGTCAGCACTCAGCAAGGGGTGACCCCTCCGTTCGTGGGAGCCGTTTCTTCATTCAGATCGGTGGGCTGCTAACAAAACCTAATGTGTGCCCCACACACAAGCTGACCAGTGACCGATGGTGCAGCAGCTGCAGCGCTTGTCCCCCACCCCACCCCACAGTCACGGTCAACACATACTTGCTGGCTTGACAGCATGGGATGACACATCCAGGATAACTCCGTTCTGAGATGGAGACCATACAGCCACTACTAGCCATTATGGTTACTGCCCACCCTATCCAGGCCTGGGGAGCATCTCCTAACTAGATCTCTCTCTCCTCCAGCCTCCACGCCAGCCTGCATGTGACTGGCCAGTGGGTTCTCTAAGTCACCTTCACCTTGCAGCACACACATCTTCAATAAAACCCATAGCCTGTATGTTCTTACGTGGGAAGGCAGTGCGGGACGCCAAAGGAATCCCTTGGCGTGTAGGTGGCTTCAGCAGCTTTGCCCGATCTCCACCATTTTCTAAGTTTAGTTCTTTATGTTTTTGTTTGTTTTTTATGTGCATTGGTGTTTTCCCTACACGTATGTCTGGGTGAGTGTCAGATCTTGAAGTTACAGACAATTGTGAGCTGCCATGTGGGTACTGGGTCCACTGGAAGAGCATTCAGTGTTCTTAACCACGGAGCCATGTCTCAAGCCTCTCTTTTCTAAGTTGTTAAGAGTCTCTTTTTGACACATAGCAAGAAACGGGTTTTATGGGGGGTGGAGTGGGGGTGGGGGAATAGGTTTTATACAGTAGCCCCGCACAAGGTGCAATGGAAACAAAGTCAGCCTTGCCTGCCTGGAAAAGCTCTTGTGCATTCCAAATTAGTCTTCAATGCTTAAAGGGAACAAGATCCTATGTTGACTGTACTGTCCAAGAAAGGGTCATGACCTGTGTCTTTAAAAACAAGGGCCTAAAGATTTCCTTCCCTTTTTATTTAACTAGGTGCCCTGGGGGTGGGGGATGGGGCAGGGCAAAGGGTTGGGAAATGGGAAGTTAATGGTAAACAGATTGTCAGAGGGGACAAACGTGGGAGCCCATATGGAAATTCCTCTGGCTGAGAACTGTATCTGGCATTGATTCAGTCTGCCTGTTCAACAGCAGCCCTGTACAGAAGCATTTATGGTTGTACACTGTCAGGGGGATGGCTCAGAAAACACATTGCCATGCCTCCAGTAGCAAGCTGCTTCCTCCCCGAGGACCCTTTCCGGAAGAACACGGAGACATAAAATACAACACAAGAAAAAAAACTAAGAATTTTTATACCAGGGCAAATCCAGCAAGGGTAACAGTCACTGAAAACAAATTAAAGCTAAGTTCCTTTAGAAAGGCAGAGTGGTTAGTGCCAGTCCCACCCCAGTGTTTCCTCTCACCAATTTCTGAGGTTTTATAAAGGAAGCTTTCTCTCGAGTTTGAGCTTTTCTGGGCTCAACGCAGTGACTTCATATTCCTTTGGAAATCAGACATGCAGTCAAACACACTTTGTGTGGTTAGACATAGTTTTTTAACTGGAGCAAGGGAGAGGCGGGCGAGAGGAGGGAGGATGTGTTCTCAAGCCTGTTTGCTGATGCCTGATCAACAGTTATCCAGACAACTGAGCTGTACAGACAGCACTGAAGGAAGTGGATGGCGAGCGTCTGCACCCTCCTCACCTCCCCTCAGTTGGGAAACCGGAATACTGCAGAGAACTGTGAAGATAAAGCTGAGCAACCATAGCCCTTCCTAATGAAGATCCTTCAACTAGATACTGTGCGTCCGGCGAGGGGGCGCTAGGGAAACCAGGAATGTTAAAGATGCAGGAGTGCCTCCTCAGCGGAGGAAATAAAACACCTGCATTCTACCCACAACGTTGGGAGTGGATGTTGTTAGTGACCTGGTGATCATTTGCTATCTATAGAGGCAGACCTCACCCAAACCCCAGAACGATCCTTCCAGACCCTCCCTCCCTAGACCTTTATCTTTAGCTTCCATTCTTAGGGGAAACGTCACTTGTTACTTACGGGCTACTGACCTCTCTGCTACACCAGATCCGAGGCCCTTAAGCTATAGACCCCATCTTCAAGGTCACAGGTAATTTGCAAAGGAGTTTCTGTGTAGGGACACACCTGAAGCGTCTTTAGGCTCCTAGACTTGGAATGACTGTCTCTTGGAAACCCTTTTTCAAATTCTATTGTTTAAATATACTCACAGTGGATGGCCTGGCCTCAGACTCCCGGAAGTCTGATCCAGGTCAAATCAATCTGAATCAGGTTTTCACTCTCACCTCCTCACCGTTCCTAGACTGCTTTGAAGCATGCAGGAAGCAGGGACCTCCTGATGCAGGAATAGATCAACTAAAGGGAGTGATTTTAACGTGAGCAAGATTAGCTGCTCTGGCATAATGTGATTGGGGCTACAGTGGGTCTTTGTTTTCAACAGGGTGTCCTCCTTATGTAGCAGTCCAACTTTACGTTCACAATCTGCCTGCCTCAGGCTCCTAAGTGCTATGATTACAGGCATGCACCACTACTCGGCCATTTTACTTTAGGGCGGTAGTCCAGAGGATGGCACCCAGGGAAGTGCGTATGTCAGTCAAGTCCATGAGCACTGATTTACATTCCTGTGCTTAGTTATTCTGTATCCATTATCTTTCTGGTGGTGCTGGAGGTCAAACCCAGTACAAGATACACGTAAGAGAAGCACTCTGCCCCTGACCTACAACCCCAGCTCTTAAACTTTGTTTTAAATTTTGAGATAGGGTCAAAGTTGAGCCTTAAATTTACAATCCCCTGCCACAGCCTCCTAAGTAGCTTACAGTCCTTCCTTACTAAAGGAAATGCCCCACCCCCAAACCAAGGCCATAAAACAGGGCAAAGACTTCAAAATGCCTGCCACCCATGGAATTCCAGAAAGCAGTCCACTCCGTAACGCGCACTAGAACTCTGGAGGTAGACCAAAGCAGGCAAACTGACTTATCTTTCACCTGCTGCCCAGAGGTTAAACAAACTAACTGACTCATCTCCCACACTAACGTAACAAAAAGCAGTTTATCCAGAAAAGCAGTTTCTGAGTCTTGCATAGCCATGCTCTCCCGGCCACTGACCCTACAGGGCACGCTCTCCTGTACCCTCAGGTACTGATCGGGATTTGGGTGTGCCAACCTCTCAGACCAATAAAAGTCTGCTGTGTGTAGAGGTCAAACTGGGTCTATTCTTTGTTTTCCTCCTTTGACTTCTTACAGACACAGCCCTAGGTATGTATTGGCTCTTGTTATGGTTACAAGAGACTAAGGCCTTGTGACTGCTGACAAGCGCAGTGTGCTGGCTCATTTCTTGTCAACTTGACCCAAACTAGAGTCTTCTGGGAAAAGGGAATCTCAATTGAGAAATGAGAGGGCCTGTCCACAAGTCTATATCCTGGAAGCTAAAATAAGCCCTTTCCTCCCCAAGTGGCTTTGGTTACGGTGCTTCTCAAGGTAACAAAAAACAAACCAGGACAGATTTCCTCCTTAGAGGGTTTCGTATTTCCACTCAGGGATCCAATCTCACAGGCGAGTCCCCTTGTCAGGATGGTTCTCCTGCATGAGAACTATGTGAAACCACAAGGAGATTTGAGTGGGCTATCACACTAGTCTAATTTCCTCCACCTACATCACTCAATTGAACTTGAATACCCTTCTCTAGTCCAAGAGAGACCTACAAGCCTACGCACACCACCACAGGCAGTCGCAGCGGCCACACTTTTGTAGTCAAACCCCATTTTTCACAGGCTAGACCCTGCTCAGCTTCAGAAATCAAGTTGCATTCATAGTCTCAAACCCCTTTTTGTTTCCCGGTCCAAATGCCATTTCTAAAATACAAGCTACCTGAGACACTGGCAACCTCTACCCAAGGTGCAAATAAAGTGCAGCCTTAATTCCTGCCACTTCTGAGCCATAACCAATTAGACCTTTACCCCCCACTGGAGGGCATGCAGCTCAGTGTTTGGTTTCAGACCCCGGAACAAGGTGCTGAGGTGCATATTTTATATATCAAAGCAGACCTGGTCTCCAGGTTCTCCCAGCATCTCAGTCCCTACCTGGCATTTGTCATCCCCAAACCGGAACTTTCCAGCCCACAGACTCTTTACTATATAACCCAGACTTTTCGGTTTTTCTCTCTCTTCCTTTTCTTCTTTCCTTTTACTTCTCTCATTCTCCCTCCTCCCTGTCTCCCTTCTCATGGTGATTTCCCTGACCTCCTGGGGTCAGTGAACTCACCCGCACAAAAGCAGCTTCCCAATAAACCTGCAAATATATTAATTATATAGAAATTATATTAATTATATGTATAATTATATGTATAAATCTGGCTTGAATCAGCTCATTTCACCAGTGGAGAAATAACTTATCACTCAGTTTCTCAAAGCCTCACATCTCTGTCATTAACTCGCTGGAGAGCAGAGATGTTTCTTCTTTCTTCAAGCTCCCTAGACCTTCGCTTTCTGTTTTCAACTAGTTGCCGCACAGGACTGCAACTGGGACGAAAAATGTCAAGGCCACGTATCATGTGCTGACACACACTGAGGAAACGCGTCGTCCAGCCACTGGGCAGGGGAAGAGAGAGAGCACACAGAACAGGAGGGCCTCGAGCGCCAGAAGTCGTGGGTGTGGCTTGTGCGGAGGCGGAGCTTCAAGGTGCAGGCCTCTCTCCTCACCTGAGGCTGGTTGGGCTGAGCCTGTGCCGTGACTGGGCTTGCTTTCCACCTCAAGAAGCGTCTCAGCCAGCCCGTGGCTGTCTTTGAGGTCGCCGCCGCTGGCTCAGCCTTCGTTCCTGAGACCTGCACGCTCTGGCTCGACGTGGAAGGCTGGGCTACCAAACCGGCTCGTTTGCGGGCCTCCCGGAACTCGGCTAACCGTTGTTCCATGGCGCGCGCCCGCTCGCCTGCAGGCGTGTGCCCGGCCCGTCCTCGGCCGCTGTGCGCTTGCGCAGGTGGCTCTCTGTTGCGCCTGCGCGTAGCTTGAGCCGGGTCGGAATTTTCCAAGGCTCTGTGACGTCTGGTTAACCTCATGTACCTGGAGACGCTTAAGGTTCAGTTTAAAGTATGAGAACCATCGTGTATGTTCCTGGCTCTTGCCCAGGCCACAGAACTCAGTTTGCTCCTCACCTCAGCGCACTGGTTCCCACTCTGGCGTCAGGTTCAGTGAAGAACGCTTGCAGGGAACCAGTGGTCAGCACTACAGAAAAGGTGGTATCAGGACTTGGGAGGCGGCCTGTGCTCTCTGAGCGTCGGGAGAGCTGGATGCTTCCTACCTTCTTCTTACTGCGGTATACCAATCTCGCTGAAGGCTGTGCACACCTCCATTTACTTATCATTTATTTTGCTTGCTACGCTAGAAAGATGCACTGACGGGACAAGAAATATAAAATAAGCGAACTTAATGAGATAAAACTTAAAATACACAACTCGAGGGGGCGACAAGATTTTAAGAGCCAGGCACAGGAGGGAGCCAGCCTGAAACAGTGTCTTCTGGCCCTCAAGGGCCTACTCTTGAACTCCCAACAGCTGTGGTTGCCTGCACAAAATCAAGCTACCCAACCCTCGCAATCCCCCACCGCCTACTCATGGGTGATGGTTTCTGGGGGAGGGAGAGTCAGTTTAATGTAGGCTCTGCTGGGTCAATCACATCGTGGTGTATTGCCTCATACCCATGAGTATATACCGGCAGCACACGAATGAGAATCTGTGGATTACTTAAAAAATAAAAAAAGGACAAGGTGAGAGGGTATCAATGTGGGAGGAGTTAGAGGAGAGTGAATATGAACAAAACATACTGTATGCATATATGATCTTTTCAAAAATGAATAAAAATGTATTTATAAAATTACAGATCATAACTGTAGTCTCAGCTATGCACTTGTGTAACTACCAGCCAGGAAAGAACATTTCTAGGACTCCAGGTATTCTTATTCCTTCTTGCAATTAGAATTAATCCAAAAATTAAAATTTCAGATCTTACTGTTTTACAGATTTTTAAAGCTCCAAGCTAAGTACCAAACACTTGGCTAAGTACCACTTGCAGAATCGAGTCTCAAATACTTGTTGGATATTACTGAGTTTGAGGCAAAAAGCTAGAAAATGGAGTCCTATTCACCTAACAAATGTTTGTCTAGGCTCTGTGTTGAGTTCTGTACCAAGCATTAAGGATTGAGAGCAGGAGGCAGGGGTCACGAAACAAAGACCTTTGCTCTCTACAGTCTAATCGAAAAGATGAGCAACAGATAATCACGCCACCACATATTTAATTCAAGGTCTGATAAATGCTGTGAAGAAATGCAACACGAGTAATGGAGCTGGTGCAGCTCTGATCAGTGATTGAGGAGGACCTCTGAAAGAGGCTGCTGTCTAAGCAGAGACCAGATGAAATGAGTGGACAAGTCATGGAGCCGTGTGGTCAAGAGTGCTACAGTCAGAAGAAACATCGAGTTCAGTGCTCTGAGCAGCTAGTGTGCTTGACCTCACAGAACTTCCTAAAACCCAGGATGTGATGGTTTGCATATGCTGGGCCCAGGGAGTGGCACTACTAGAAGGTGTGGCCTTGTTGGAGGAAGTGTGTCACTGTGAGATGGGCTTGGAGACCCTCCTCCTAGCTGCCTGAGGATGCTTTGTCTGTTCCTGGCTTTCTTCCGGTGAAGATGTAGAACTCAGCTCCTCCTGCACCATGCCTGCCTGGACGCTGCCGTACTCCTGCCTTGATAATAATGGACTGAACCTCTGAATCTGTAAGCCAGCCCCAATTAAATGTTGTCCTTTATAAAACTCACATTGGTCATGGTGTCTGTTCACAGCAATAAGACCCTAACTAAGACTGTAACAGGAGGAAGGGAAAGTGTCTTAGTCCAACTGCCCATTTTGATTTGGTCTGTTGGTTAGGAGCTCAGTGCAAACCAATTGCCTCCATTGGTATTTTCTACCTCTGTGCTTGCTGCTATCCTGGACAACCAGGTGAGTGAATGTTGCTGGGGGCCTCCCCTTTTTTGGAGGGAGACTAAAATGGGAGGGTAATGGAGTGAACATTGAAATTTTGGGCTATGCGAAGGGTTTGAGGTGCCTATTATATCCAGACTGTGAAAACTGAATTTAGGAAGTATTAAATGGAGACCTGTGATGGGAACGGTAGTGATATTTAAGCACTGAAGCTGAAATCAACTAGATAGCAGCTATGACCCAGAAAGTCATGTGAAGACTGAATCTTGGATTGCAGATGGTAAGACAGGGATTTTTTTTTTTTTTTTTTGAGTTGGGCTTTTTTTGGTTTTGTTTGTTTTGTTTGTTTTACGTGTACGTGAGTACAGTTGCTTGTGGAGACCAGAAGAGGGCGTCAGATCCCCTGGTGCTGGAGTTCCAGGCAGTAGCTGGGTGTGGGTTCTAGAACTGAACTGTGGTCCTCTGCAAGCATTATCTGTGAGCATTCTTAACTGCTGAGCCATTTCTCCAAGCCCCAAAGTGGAGTTTCTATGGCAGTGTCAGGTTGAGAAGCTACAAAAAATTCCTTTCTCCTCAGAAGTAGTAGGCCTTGCTCCCCATTGCTCTCCTGAGAGACTGCATTGCGTTGGTCACCTGACAAGAACACTGAAACCTTCGAGCACATTGAGAAGACACATAGACTGAAACATCAGGATCCATGGCCTTTTGGGGTCAGTGTCCCTGATAGAGATGTGGTGCCTTCAAAAGGACTGAGAGCGGAGGCATGGCAGAGCTAAGGAACCAAAAGGGATGACTCAGAGGACATCTTGCCAGCTCCTGGAGCCGGAATAGGAGGAGCAGCCAAGGTTACCTGTGAAGGAGCACAGAGTGGGGAAAGGATCAGCTAAGGCTAACCGGGACTTCCCAGGCAAGTGCTGGCGTCGTTCCTGTCCTGTCTTAATCTGGTGACCCATTTTCCATTTGCTGTGCTTTTACATTTGTTTTCACACTCGATAAACTCATTCAAGTCCTTTTCAGAAGAGGTTGAAAGATGAGATAAAAGAAAAGATTGAGGATCATGAGGAACAAATCCTGCCAAGTCAACTTCATTTCCTCCTCAGATGAGACTGCGGAATAGGGAGCTCAAGAGGTAGCTTGGGGAGGTTGGGGATCTAGCTCAGTGGTAGAGTGCTTGCCTAGCAAGCGCAAGGCCCTGGGTTCAGTCCCCAGTTCCGAAAAAAAATAAAATAAAATAAAAGGTGGCTTGGGTGTTAAGAGCACATGTGCTGCCCTTATGGAGGACCAGAGCCTGAATCTCAGCACCCACATCAGGGTGCTCCCAGCCGCCTGTAACTCCAGCTCCTGAGGATCCAGTCCCTCCTGCCTCCTCAGGTACCCATACGAACATGCACATACACAGACACACAGAGACACTTAATTAAAAATAAAAGTGAATCTTTAAAAATAAGGATTGTGGGAGAGTAAATAATTGTCCCATGGGGGGCTGGAGAGGTGGCTCACAGGTTTATAACACTTGTTGCTCTTCCAAAGGACCTGGGTTTGATTCCCAGCACCCACATGGCAGTAGATAACCATCTGTAATTCCAGTTGTAGGTGATCCAGCTCCCTTTTCTGACCATATCAGGCACCAGGCATATGTACTGTGCACGTATATAGGCAAACAATCATACTCAAAAACCTTTAGGGGCTGGGGATTTAGCTCAGTGGTAGAGCGCTTACCTAGGAAGCGCAAGGCCCTGGGTTCGGTCCCCAGCTCCGAAAAAAAGAACCAAAAAAAAAAAAAAACCTTTAATTTTTTTTTTGAAAAAGAAGTGCTCTCTAAAATACATTTAATGTGTGATTTTCATAAATTTGTCTTCTCTTGGAAAAGCAGAGGGTGAGTGGACCTCACTACTGTCACCTGATCCCTGAAGCTAGGACTCTTGATCAATATCCCACAATGCATTGAACCAGCCTGGACAGCAAAGATGTATTTGGTTCAATATACTAATTGTTCCAAGATTGAAAACCCATTTAAAGAGAGAGAGTGGTGGTCTTTTGAAGCCTGAGCCTAAAAAGAAGTACCATGTGTGAATTATGTATGATATATACATATATACATACATATATGTACATACACATACATATATGTATATATACTATGTATAGTATATATAATTGTACATTATATATGTATATTAGTGTATGTTGTATAAATATACATATGTGTGCCCATAGTGAATGTGTACAGATATCTTTCTTGTCACTATCTTTTAAATAAAAGATAGAATGTAGCTTTGAAAAAAAAAAACTTCATGCAATCCTATGTCCAAGGTCAAAAAGGCCACAGTCAAGTTGAAAGACAAAGTCTACCTTAATCAGAATGAACTACAAAGAGTGTATAAATATCTGTTATCTGCCACAAAACTTAATGCTTTGCAGTAAGCCAAGGAAAGCTGAATCTACCTACAAAATTATATATCTCACATATGCATATGTGTATACGTGTAAGTCATAAGTAATAATATGCACATGTGCCCTGTGGCCCTGTGTAATGTTTTAGTGTGGACTACAGTTACATAATTTGTACTCTGTGGACTTCTCCATTCTCTTGATTTTAGGTAAATTTTCCTTTTTAATTATGTGTAAGCTGTTGGATCTCCGTGTGTGTGTGTGTGTGTGTGTGTGTGTGTGTGTGTGTGTGTGTGTGTGTGTGTGTGTACAGGTATCTACAGAGACCAGAATCCCCCAGGTCCCCCAGAGCTGAAGTTGTAAGCTACCTGAGGTCTGTCCTGGAAACTGAACTCGTATTTTCTGCAAAGGCAATTTGTAATCTTAACTGCTGAGCCATCTCTCCAGCACCTATCTCCTTTTCGTTGTTTCTTTGTTTCTTTGTTTGTTTCTTTGTTTGTTTCTTTGTTTGTTTGTTTCTTTCTTTCTTTCTTTCTTTCTTTTTAAAATTTAAATCCAAGATATGAGAATGGCTTTGTCACAGTGGGATAGTAGCAAGGGTATCCAAGAAATGTGTTCTGTTTGTAAGCAAGCACACCGTCTTAGTTCTACATATTGCCATGAGCAACACCTAGTCAACTGGTCAAGGAATAGCAAGACACCTGGGCCACACTAAAACATTACTCAGTTTTGTTTCAGTGCAAGTGAAACAAAGTGTCTGGTAGGAGGAAATGGAAGACTTGGGCACTAAGAGTGTTCAGTGTAAGATCCAGAACAGTGGGTTCCAGGGTGATCTTGCTTGACTCAACTCCGCCTGCTCTTGCTTGCAAATCTGAAGAAGGTGCCAAGGATGTGGCATCCTAGGAGGAGAAGGAACAGCCCAGACTCTACTGATGATTCTTCTGCAGGGGGATGTCCTGAGGTGCTTAAGCTCTGTATTCCAAAGGCTATCCCAGGCATGAAACCCCAGAGAAGAGTGTTTGGGCGGACACTCAGCTGTTGTATGACGTAGAGCACACACAGATGGGACTCCATCCATCCTGTGTAGCCCTCCTGGGCCATAGATCCCAGGAGTCCAGTGATTCTTGATGCCTGTCTGCAAGGACACTGTCTTGCCTGACTTGTTTATTCACATGTTCTGTCTTGACAGGCTTAAGAATGGGAATGATAGAGAGATGAGTATGTGGCCACTGGGTCTGCTTTGAGACCATTGCAAGAAGTCTGACAGCTGAGCATGTAAAATTTCCTACCAGACTTGGAAACACAGGCAGAAAGTGACCCACCAGGCCTGGGATTGAAAATGAGGATCTGGAATTTCCCCTTCCCGGGGTTCAATAACTACAAGCTACTCTAATGAAGTATCAGGGCTGCCGTCAATAGTCACTAAAATCACAGTCTTGCTGTGCATGTTGATGGTATCTGTAAGTACCTGGAGCCTTTCTCTGGCTGTAGGAGTGTTGGCAGCCTAGGACAAGAGGCAGAATAGAAACCTTTTAGGGGAGGTGCTGGGGAGATGCCTCAGCAGATAGAGCACTTACCATGCAAGAATGGGGCCCAGGGTTCAGATTCCTAGCACCCATGTAAATGCCAGGTGTATACAAGGTGAGGAGCAACAGAGGAAAACACACGATGTCAATCTCTGGCCTCCATATACACATGCATACCACACATACATGTGAAAAAATGTTGGGAGAGCATCATACATACACACACCAATAAGCAACCAACTTTGGATGGGTAGGTACTCTGGCCCCCTTGCTCTTCCTTGGAGCTCACCCAGTGTTGAGTGCCACCAGCCTCCTAGGTAACCTCAACAGAATTAGAAATAAGAATGATTATGTCAACCCCACCTTAAAACTCTCCCGAGACCCATCATATATGCTACAGGGGATCCTGCCTCGCAGGTATAGGTGGAGACGAAACTGGAGACACACAAGCTCCTTATTAAAACACGGCCGTCTTGCTAAAATATATTCCTAGGACCTAGAGCATTTCCTGACTCTTGACAAGATGGGCTGGCTGTTCAGCCACCTCCCTAGAAACTTCAGTTTCAACCCTTGGATTTGTCCCCAACTTCTGACTTTCAAGATACCAGGGTCTGGAGCCCAGAGAGACCCATGTTTCATGATAACAGCATTAGTAGACGCTGAGGCCCAGAGGGAACGCTGTCCCCTCTTGACGATACAACCTGGTCCAGCAGACTGGACCCCTGACCCTTCTCTGTGTTACTTGTTTGGCTGTTAGTCATTTCAAAGCTCTGCACCCTGAGAAGCCATTACCGCAGTCTGTTGCAAGGTGGACGTGATGGAGGGGGAATGAGGCCATCCCTAAATAATAAATAACCCTTGGGAATTATTATTTTCTTGACTTATTTCCAATGGAAAAGAGATCTATCTCTGTGTTCATGTTTTAAACACCTTGAGGATAGGTTAATTCACTTTCAACCAAGAATATTGAGTTCCTAATAACTTCTGGCCCTAATAGAGTGACCAGTGTGTACCGGATTGTGTGCTACCCACTTGGAAGGGGGTGTTTTGCACTTTACTCTTCTCTGCCCTCTGAGAAGGCAGTCGGACAGAGATTACATAGTGGATGTCACATAGCAAGCTGAGTTTGGATCTGTGGAGTCTGACCACAGAGTCCGCAGACCCACTGTTCTATGACGAACAAATGATCAATGGAGAGGTGAGAAAGATGGCCAAGTGGAGCAGTCCTGGCGCGGTGGAGAGAGGCAGAACGGCTACGGCAGTGACAGTGGTGAAACGGAGCTTACACAGACACAGACACAGACAGCCCCGGAACACTGCCAGATGCGGGATCGCCCTGGCTCTGGGCAACGAGAGAGGCCAAGGTGAGGAACGATTTGCTTTCTGGACCGGACCTCCTCGACGAGATGCTCTGGTCTATGAAGCCCCTAAGGATCGAGTGCAGGTTAGTGGTCCTGAGGCAATCAGGGGCCATGGAGATGTACATTATGTCCAGATGTTAGAGTCACCTAATGCCATGTGGATGTGTGTGATCTGTGTCTCAGCCTGAGGCTATGTTGATGTCTGTCAGCCATGCTGCCCCCTGGAAGCCATATGGATATGAGTGGCCTGCACTGCACCTGAGGCCATGGAGCTGTCTGGGTCCATGCTGCTACTGCCACCAATGGTCATGTCTGGGTCCATGGTCCTACTGCAGCCAGGGTCTGTGCTGATGTCCATGAGCCACTGCTACCACTGAAGGTCATGTGATCTGTTCTGCAGCCTGAAGCCATGTTGATGTCTGTGGGCCATGCTAACTCTAGAGGGGTGGGTGAGGCGTACCAGTCTAGGTGGCATGAGCTGTCACCTGAGTCCCTGTTGATGTCCAGGCCCATGCTGACACCAAGGGTCACGTCTGGGTCTGTGGTGCTACTGCAGCTGTAGACCACGTTCATGGTTTCTGCTGTGACCAGAAACCATGAGGAAGCCCAGGATCCTAGCCCCAGCTGACTGTAAAGAGCCAGGAAGCTACTTTGGCAGTGACACCAATGACTACAGATACATGACTGAGAGAGAGGGTCACAGAAGTCTTCTGAGATAACGCTACCCCACGACCTCCCCTGAAGTAACAGCCTGAAAAGGAAGAGAATTCTTAGGGATGCTGAGGTGCATTTCTCCACAACTGATGGCCTCTGGTGCAGGTCAAGGACTCAATTTTGTTTAGTGGGCCGGCCTCTGTGAGTTTGATCATGCTCTAACGAATGTGTAGACAACAAAAATTGAACTTGCTTTGCTGTTGTTGTTATTGTTATTGTTGGGGGCAGGGATCAGGTCACAAGGGTGAAGAGGAGAGAGGATGTGGAAGGACTGGGAGGTGAGTGTGATTAAAGTGTATGAGGTAAAATTCCCAAAGAATCATATCAATATTATTTTGAGGGATTAAAAAGAAGCTCATTATGATGGGGTGAGGAAAACCATCCTGAACTTTGGCTTTCAGTCTCTTTTCTCCTCCAGAGCTGCGAAGGTCCTGGTTCTGCAGTAAGGGGTTCCTATGGCGTAGAGTTCCACTGTTACAGTCGCTATAGTGAGGGCTTCATCCATTGTGGGGAGTTCTGTGGTGGATAGTATGTTCTATGGTAAAATCTCAGGACAGAGGTCTTCCAGTGGTCGTTCCCTGTTTCCTTCCTCTTGCAATCACATCTCCCTTTCATCATGCAGACTGCACTGCCTGTCTCAGCTTCACTGCTCCCCACCCTGATTGAAAACTGCAGTTTCCCAGGCACCACTGCCTTTCTGTCCCTCACACTTTTCCCTTCATCAGGACTCCTCACCTCCTCGCCTAGCAAAGTGCTCCTTATCTGACTCAGTGGGCTTGAGTCAGCTCCTTCTATAGATGCTTCTCAGGCTCTGTTTCCAAGATTGTGTCTTATTGCTTCAAGATATCTTTTAGCACCAAATGCTTCTTCTGTGACAATTCCTTGTCACCTGTTTTATAATGGTTGGCTCACTAACTAGTAGGATACGTTTCAGATTTCTGAATAGAGGCAAAGAATGCTAGCTGGAATGAAATCTAAGTGTGTGTTTTCCCCCTAGGCATTATATGAGCATGACATTGGGCATTGACCCAGGCCCTTCTATCTTGTTGCTCTGCCACCCCTAAGGTGTTGACTGACTTAGTGTAGGTTGGCTCATAGCCACACTAGAATTCCAGCCTGCCTTAATTCCAAAATAATATTGTAGTCACTTGGTCATACCACCACTTTGAATGAAACTGAACTCATTGCAGATTACAAGGAAGGCAAAGAGGAAATAAGAATGGTTCTAGGTGAGACACTTGAGTTTCAGGTAGGTAGTTACAGGGAGGTGGAAAGTTGAACCTGGGTCTCATTGTACAGGACTCGAATGCTGAAAGTCCAACTGCTGACAACAGTGGCCTTCGCTGTCAGACAGTGACGCTCCTCTGACACATATAGCCAAGTCACTGAAGTGGGAGCCAGCTCTAAGTGACTCTAAGTGACGTTTCTTCTTACATAATTAAGTCGCATGTGACAGGTGTCTACCAAGAGAGGTGGACTAGAAAAATGGGTCACCAAAGCAGGAACCACAGTACAAGCCACCAACTGAGTGGTTTCTAAACCTACTGGTAACCACAATTGCATTGGTTCCCTTTCCTTTCCTTCCTTCCTTTCTTCTTCCTCCCTGTCCTCTCCACCCATCTCTGTCTCTTCTCTCTAACTCCTCTCATTCCCCCTTTTTCCTTCTCTCCGTCTCTTTTTGCCTTCCTCTCTATCCCCCAGTTCTGGGGATATTCCCAGAGATTTGTGTGTTTAAACACTTGATTCTCGGCTAATGATGCTGTTTTAGGGAGGTTGGGTCCCGTGGCCTCATTAACAAAGGTGTTATGGCCTCAAAGATGGTTTCTACTTCTGCTCCCAGCCTGAGCTCTCTGTTTTCTCATCTATTGTAATGTGAAGAAGCTTGGCCCAAGCCCCAGGTGCCATCTACTGAGCCCTCCTCCCATGCTTCTCAAGCCACATGCTGCCTCCCTTGCCATGATAAATTATACTAAACTTTGGATCCAGGTAAACCTCATCTCCCTTTGGTTTCTTCTGTCGGGTATGTTACCACGGCATCCCACACGTAAATAATACAGATAGAGCTTTATACAGTGTTAGGAAAGCATGCTACTGCTGAACTGTTTCACCTTGGTACTTTAAGTTAAAGAGAGAAGGTGTCATGGTGGTGAAATGGCTCAGCAGGTAAAGGTGCCTGACTTCAGTCTCAGTACCCACAAAGTGGAAAAAGGGGAACGCTCTGACCACAATTTACAGGCTATGGCATGTGTGTTTTCATATGCATACGTGTGCGCGCGCGCGCGCGTGCGCGCACACCCACACCCACCCACCCACACACACACACACACACACACACACACTAAGATTTTGATTTTGAAAAGGGAAACAATATCCTGAGGCCTCCTGCAGGACCCTAGATAAAGGGTAAGTATATGTGGGAAATTCGTACAGCCATTCTGACAGAGAGCTGGCTGTGACCCTACTTTCCCTCAGGAGACCCATCACTACCCTGCACTTACAGATCCACCAACTGAACTTACCTAGTCCTGGGCATCTCTGCAAACTCCAGGGCCAGCAGATCCGTGTGAGGTAAGAAGAAAATATGGTTCAACGTGGCTCCGTAAAGTGTTGGTTCAAACTTCTGGAGTCTGACGGTGGAACGTTTATTTTAGGCATACTTAGGCACAGTAAAATTTTGGAAAATAGTTTCCTGATGATAATTAACTCGATCCCGTGTATACAAGGAGGCTAAAGACATGATTACGTTGGAACTCTTTTCAAAGCACACATGACTTCTTCCGTAAAGATGGACTCTATTGACCAAGAAACGATGTTCAGGATAAGGATTGGGGGAGCAGGGGGAGCCAGATGTGGCCTGGCCATGCAGATAGCACAGAGGTCACTAGGCTATTAGCCACCTCCACTCCATTTGCAAAGTGCATGTGACATCTGCCCTCGGGATGAGTTCGATTGACCGAGAAGCAAAGCTCAAGATAAGCATGTCAGGAGGAAGAGTCTGGGATAAACATAAGTCTGGGGAGCTAGTTGTGGCCTGACCCTACAAATCGCATGGGTCACCAGGCTATTAACCTCATCCATTCTCTGCCTTCTGGGCAGAAAACAGATACGCACCGCTTTCTTTGAAGAGACAACCCTGCAGGTTAAACTTCTCTGGTTTTCCTACTGCTTTTCTGTAAGCACAATGGCCTCATGCCCGCTCTACTACTAAAAGGACTTTCTCTCTTTGGACTAGAGGCAGAGCAGTTCTTGTTTGCTATTCTCTCTAAATTCTAATCCTCCAGGTTATTGCAAAGTCCAAAAGGCTTCGAACTGTCTCCACACCACTCAGTGACAAATCCATTCTCCTGTAGCTTACACACACATAGCTAAGCACATCAAGGCTTTGCCCCAGCACAAACCCCACCATCGTACATCTTGAAAAGAGGTCTGGAAAAAAATCACTAAGCCTTAGTTGGACCTTGGTTAAAAAAAAGTAGCTTCTTCAATCTGACTGTCTCTCTTCCATGACTCTGAGCCCACTAATCCCCCAGGACAAAGTTTTCTGTCTTTAGAAATTGCCCAGTCAGGGACCAAACCATTGTATCAAAAAATAAAGTGTGGGGGGCTGGAGAAATGTCTCAGTATTTACCACTCTTGCAGGAGACCTGCGTTAGTACCTGACGCCATTCCGGGAGGCTCATAACCTTCTGTAACTCCAGCTTCAGAGGCTCTGACACAGTTGTCTGGACTCTGGATGCTTGCACTCACACATGCGTAGACTGCCCACATGCACAGGTGATTGAAAAAATAAACCTTTTTTTTTTTAAACAAAGAGAAGAGATTGAGGAAGACAGGCGGTCCGATGTCATTTTTTGACCTCCACATGCAGGAAAACCCCTTCCCCATATTTAAATCAGGTCACTACCTGGAGGTAATAGAAACCCACTGAGGTTAGCTCTCGGCTAGGGAAGACTTAGCTGCCTGAAGGATATTTGTTGATGTCTGTAGGTAGTGCTTTCTATCACAACCTAGGGGATAAGTACTCTTGGCACTAGACACCTTAGATGTTTCAACATCGCGTAATACACACAACTGCTGTAGTGACAATCACCTGCCCCCTCCACTTCATTTTTTGATACAAAGTCTCTCACACAACCCAGAGCTGACTGACTCAGCTAGACTGGCTGGCCATCAACCCCTGGGATCTGCCTGTCTTTACCCCATAGCACTGGATTTCCAGGCACACAACTCAGGTCCTCTCCACTTCAGCAACCGAGCATCGCTGTAAGCCCTGTTTAATTATGCTTTTAAAGAGTAATTTATTTTTATTTACATATGAGGCTCCGTGGGTTTTTACATGTACCACATGTATTCAGGTGTCCACAGAGGCCAGAGGCATTGGACGCCCAGTTGCTGGGGTTAGAGGAGGTTGTGTGCTCCTGATCTGGATGCTGGAAACCAAACTCAGGACCTCTGCACCAGCATCATGTGCTCTTGACTGCTGAGCTGTAACTCCAGACCTAGCCTTGTCTGGTTTGTTCATATTAACGAGTGCTTGCTAGAACCAAAGAAAACTGAGACGCGGTCCCTGACTCAAAACATTCACTGGCTGATTAAAAATAACTGGACGGCTACAATCTAATGTGGCACACATGATGTCAAGAGAGATGAAGAGGTGGGGGAGGGGGTCACTGAGGACGAGGGCAAAGAGAGCTATGAAAGCTTATGGAAGAAATCAATGATCAAATACACTAAAGGGTGCATAGAAACCAGCCAGGCATTCCAGCCTAGGGGGCAGCAGGATAAATAGTAGAGAGAACCGTGTCCCACAGGGCTCTTTTGATTGAGTTACAAGATCAGTTCCCTAGATGCAAAAGAGAGACATCCCTAAGCTCCAAATCCCAACTGTCTGTGGTCTAATTTTACACAGAGGGGAAGCAGCTCCTAGCCAGGGAACGCTGAGGAACTCTCCGTGGTACTGAACCGAGTCTCTGCACCCACTTCAATCGGCAGCGGCAGCTCTCAATCCAGGCACCTGAGACCCTGTCCTTCTGATTATGCCTCTCACCCTTGGCTTGATGCTATGCACTTAGAAATAGAATAGCCTCGCCAACCTAAATTGTTTATATGAAGGACAAATAAAATAGACAAAGATATTATCATGAGTTGCAAATCATGGTCTAGCATTGTGGTGGCTTTATGGTTGCTTTTTAAACATTTAACTGAAACTTTATCTATCTCCTACCTATGCATAATAACCATGAATTTCCTTACTAGGAGAAAGATACATCATTTAGGTCCCAGTGTGGTGGCTTACGGCTTTAGTCCCAGCATTCCCTCAGGAGACAGAGGCAGGTGGAGATCTGTGAGTATGAGACCAGCCTGTCAGGCCATCCGGGGCTACATACTGAGACCCTGTCGCAAAAAAATGCAATTTAAAGCAAAATACCAATACAGGGGTTGGGGATTTAGCTCAGTGGTAGAGCGCTTGCCTAGCAAGCACAAGGCCCTGGGTTCAGTTCCCAGCTCCGGGGGAGGGGGGAATACCAATGCAGATCTTTGAAATAAAATAGGATCTGAACCCCAACTATGCCATGTCACAGCTGTCAGACCACGGCAAGTTAATTTGACATCTCTGGACCTGTCTCCAATAACTTCCCAGTGCTTGTCATACTGGCTTTTTGGGAATGGTGGATGAGCTAGGGCACAGACGTGCACTTTTATGTCCTAAACCAACACAGTAAACTCTATCTTCTGCTGTGTGGGGGGGAAATCTAGTGTCTGACATGGCAACAAGAATTGTAGGCGGGGTTGGGGATTTGACTCAGAGGTAGAGTGCTTGCCTAGCAAGCGCAAGGCCCTGGGTTCGGTCCCCAGCTCCGAAAAAAAAGAAAAGAAAAAAAGAAAAGAAAAAAAAAAGAATTGTAGGCACGGGATAACAGCAGTTCCTTTCCCATGTCCCATCCATGTGGTCCTCATAGAGACAGCATATGAAATAAAATTGATTTTGAAAGGTTCTTCCTCTGTATGCCATTTCTACACTGGTGTCCTGACACCTTGGCATCTAGACACTTACCTTCTCGGCAAGACACAGGAAGTTCATCTGCTGGGTACCCTGACCACCTGGACAATAGCACTTGAAGATGTTAGGTTCTCCACTCAACAGGAGGCCCAGCAAGGTGACCCTGTTTTGAAGTTCAAAGCTGGCAGGCCCACCTACCTGCTTAGAGCTTCATTTCTGTCTTTAAGCTTCCCGTTCATTGTCAAGAGCACATGCAAGTTCTGTGCCTAAGAAAAGACTAACACGGGGGAATTAGGCTAAAAGTCAAGTAGAAGAAAGAAACTTGGCAAAAGAAAAATTATATAAAATTTTACAATTAATAGTCTTGTGAGAATGAAGAACCCATGGAACAAGAACAAGATAACATTTTTTTTCTTTTTCTTTCTTTTTATCTTTTGATGTTTTGAGCCAAGCTTTCTCTGTTGTAGAAGTCTTGGCTCACTCTGCAGACTAGGCCGGTCTCAGACTCAAAGATTTGCCTGAGTGCTGAGATTAAAGTTACACACCACCATGTCCAGCAAGATAATACCTTTTAAGATAATATATCTTAAGATTTATTTTTATGTTGCTTATTCATTTTGTTGGTTTTTTAATATTTTATTTATTTGTCTATTATATATAAGTACATTCGGACACACCAGAAGAGGGCATTGGATCCCACTACAGATGGTTGTGAGCCACCATGTGGTTGCTGGGAATTGAACTCAGGACCTCTGGAAGAACAGTCAATGCCCTTAACCTCTGAGCCATCTCTCCAGCCCCATTTTGTTGTTTTTTGGTTTTGGTTTTGGCTTCGTTTGTTTGTTGTTTGTTTGAGACAGGGTCTGTTTACGCAGCCTTGGTTGTCCTGGAACTCACTCTGTAGACCAGGTTGGCCTTGAACTCACAGAGATCTTCCTGCTTCCAAAGTGCCGGAATTAAAGTCATGCACCATCACACCCAATTTATTTCTATTTTAAACTGCGTGTCTGTGTGCATAAGCACGGTTGTCTGTGGAGGTCAGAGGAGGGTGCTCACTCCTCCCGGAAGAATTAGAGTCCAATTGTGAGTCCATTAACAGGGGCGCTGGCAACCAAATTCACATCCTCTGCAGGATCAGCAAGCACGCTAAGTCCTCGTGCCAGCTCTCCGGCCCTCGTGATGATATATCTTAAAAGGCGCAAGCGAAGACTACTGGACACCCTCGAAAGTGAGAGGAGAGAGGAAAGCTGTAACTGAGAAGGCAGAGCGTTGAGGAATCGTGTCCCCCTTTCACCAGCACAACCATTCCACACAAGAGCACAAGGATCTGTTTTCTTAAGCTGAGTACTTGGAGAGTGTTGTATGTGGGGGACGGGGGGTGGGGGGAATTCTTCTTGCATTGTTTCTATGAAAATCCCTACGACAAGAGCAAAGCTTTCTAGAAAGAAGTGAAGAGAAAACAGACCTTAAAGAAGGCAAGACACTCCGTGAAGGGAAAAATATTAAAATGGTGGAAAAATCTTAGAAAAAGAGAAATAAGCCAGATATTGTGGTGTACACCTTTAATCCCAGCACTTGGGAGGCAGAAACAGGGAGAACCCTGTGAGTCGGGAGGCCAGCCTGGTCTACAGTGAGTTCTAGGCCAGCCAGGAATGCATAGTGAGACCCCGTTCTGGAGAGGGGGAGAAAGAAAGGTGAGGAGGAGGAGGAAGTAGGGAAGAAATTATGATAGAAATGATGCAAATTTCCCAGCATAGAACTCTCTAAGTGCTTGGCTTAACAGAAACACAGAAGAAAGTTCAGAAGGCGCACATACAATAGTGTATCACTTCAGACTGGAGGGAGCAAAGCAGGTCTCACATAGTCAGGTAGGATATCCAATGTCGAGAATGAGAGTGGCTTCAGATTTCTCAGTGGGAACCTCTAGAATGAGAGGGAGAGAGATACCTCCAAACCCCCAACAGAGCGGCAGATCCACCTGACTCAGCCCGGCACTCCATCAAGTACCACAGAAGAACAACAATTCTAGACTTCAGAGTCTTCGAAGGCTAATTTCCTCACGCATCCTTCCTCAGGAAATGACCGGAGGATGTGCTCCACAACAAACAGACCATAAATCAAGGAATAGACAGGCACTAGACACAGAACACATGAGTTCAACTTAGAAAGAATGAAAGAAGTCCTCGAGGGGACAGTAATGGTGACAGCAGCTGTCCACGAGCATAAAGGTCAAGTCATCAAGAATACAGGAGCCTGTCTCAAACAGATGTTTGAGAACAGCCACCACCAGGACCGTGCCTCTGTTGACCTATTTTTTTTTTAGACCTGGGTGAGTCTGGCTGGGATTTTTCGTCATCTACCTGGTGAGGAGAGCACTTTCCTCACTTCTGGATTGATTTCTGTGCCACCCGAGGACCTCATTTCACCCTGCAGAAGAGCTTGGCTCTACTCCAGATGTTCACAGTAGCCTGAGTAAAGCACAAATTTTGGGCTGGGGCTGGAGAGACAGCTCGGCGATTATGAGCCCCAATTGCCCTTGAAAGAACCCTGAGTTCAAGTTCCCAGCACCCATGTTGGGGAGGATACAATCTGTGTGACTCTAGCTCGAGGGAAGTTGATGCCCTCTATTGGCCTCTTGAGAAATTGCATACACTTGTGAAAACCCATGCTCAGACGTACAAGCACACACATAATTTTAAAATAAATCTTTTTTAAAAACTCTGAGACAGATAAAGCCATGTTTTGGGGTGCGTATTTTCCCCTACAGCTCCACCAGATGCCCAACTTATAGTGGCCTGCTTATGACCATATCCATATGCTATCCTGGAAAATGTCCTTAGAAATTCCTATGGAAGCTGAAAACAATTATTTACCCGGGGAGCACCCCTCCCTCTTCTGAGGACTTTTATTAAAAAACATTGCCACGTCATGCTTGGTTATATTTTTGCTTCTCCTCGATGCACAATGTCCGGGAACATACAGCTAGGTCAGATCCTACAGATTATGGATTAGAACGAACACCAAGATGCTGCTTACGTCTGGGGAGGAGGCTGGACATTTGCTTTTGAGAGACATTCAGAGGTTCCCTGTGGTAATTTTCTGTTCCTTAAACTGTAGGAGGCTGTCAAATATGCTATAATAGAACAACTAACAATCTATACAAAATAATTACAAATCAAAACGCATGCACTAAATGCAAGCAGGCACTAAAGCAAGGCCATTTTGTCCCATAATGGAATTGGGTGTCCGTGTAAACCAGCTGAGCTTTAAGCAGAGATTATCAGAAACGGGGTGCAGTCCATGGAAATAGTTCTTGCTTGTGACACAGGCGTGAGGACCAGGGAGCCCCAGAATCTATGTAAATACTAGGTGGGTGTGACATCCCACCTGGTATTCCAGGCTTGGAGGTTGGACCCAGAAGACCCTCAGAGTAAGTTGGTTAGAGAGACAAGCCGTTTGGTCAGGCTGGGATTGGGTGAGAGACCCTGTCTCAATTAATGAAGTAAAAGATCAATAAAGAATAATTCCCAAATCAACCCTGGGTCTCCACATGCACATGTGAACATGTGCCCTCCTGTGTGTGCCCACCCACATGCCCACATGCATACGCAGACATACGTGGAGAAGAGAAAAACATAAGAAAAGGAACATAAGAATTCTCCATTTATCAGAGACACAGGCAGAAGGCAACAGAATTTCATTATAGTCCTAGCCAATGTCCCAGTCAAGGGTTTTGGAGTATCTCATAGAGGTGTTTCTTCTCTGCCACCACCTTCTCCCTCTCCCTCTCCCCCTCCCTCTCCCTCTCCCTCTCCCCCTCCCTCTCCCTCTCCCTCTCCCTTTCCCTCTCCTTCTTTCTTCTTCTCCTTCTCCTTCTTCCCCTTCTCCTCTTCCTCTTCTCCCCCTCTTCTCTCTCCTCCTCCTCTTCTTTTCCCTCCTCCTTTCCCACCTCTTCCTCCTCTCCCTCCTCCTCCTTCTTCTCCTCCCTTCTCCTCCTCCTCCTCTTCCTCTTCCTCCTTTTCTCTCCTCTTTCCCTCTCTCTGATGTATGCATGCATATAAATGTGTTCATGTATTGTGCATACACATATAATACAGAGACCAGACCTTAATGTTGGGTGTCATTCCTTAAGTGTCGCACACTTTTTGAGAGAGAGAGAGAGAGAGAGAGAGAGAGAGAGAGAGAGAGAGAGAGAGAGAGAGAGATCATCAGGACCTGGCACTCCCTGACCAGGAAATGCTGCTGGCTGACTAGGGAGTCCCAGGGTTGTACATATCTCTGCCTTCCCAGCGCCAGGATTACAAGTTCACGCCACCACGTGCAGATTTTCTGTGGATGCCAAGGATTAAACTAGGGCTAAGCTCTCTCCTCAGCTGTAGTTTGAATTTTTGAGATAGTCCTACTAAGTTTTCCAGGCTGGCCTTGAACTCATATTGTGACCCAGACAGGCTTTGAACTTGAGATCCCAATGTCTCAGCCTCCTAAGTAAGTGAATTTCAGTCCTGGGCTGCCATGCTGTTTCTCCTACCTGCTCCCTCCCTCTTATAACTAGTCTGTTACTGAATTTTCCTCAGTTAGGCATTTTGAGTGTTTCTTATGTTTCTCTTGGTGGCCTGCATTTCTGCCTAGGATGGCCTTTTCAGAAATTCCTACGAGCTTTGAGGAGCAATATGTCACCAAAAGCCCCAGATATGTGGCTCCCTCATGGGATGGTATTTCGTACAGAGATCTGGAAACCTCTCTGGTCTGCTCTCTAATCACAACATATATTCAATTATCTCTACGAATAGCTTTATCCCAAGGAAGCTATACATCTCAAAAACACTTTTAGATTTAACTCTGAATTTGTGTGCAGTGTCTACCCATTGGTTTCATATCTGACTAATGGCTCTCCTAGTCCTGTAGAGAAAGGACAGAGGTGGGGGGCAGTCCCCTCTGCCTTGTGGAATTTTCATTTCTATCGCACTTCTGACCCTAGGAGAGGAAGGACGCAGCAGTCACAGGCATCCTCTCTGGTTTCTTTCTCATAGTGACTCATAGGCTGACTAGCTCTTAGCATCACCCCTCCCCTCTGGAGATCAAAGCTCACCTCGAGAGAACCTCTCAGGGAAGAAACAGCCAGCGGAACCCTGGGCCAGGCAGGAAAGGCCAGTAAATATGTGCATGACGCATTTACAGAATGCTCTGCTGGGGACTGTGTGAAGAGGGAAGCTGAGGAAGCCATCCAGGATGGAGGTGGGGCCCTTGGAGGGCTTGGGTCAAGGTGGGCCTCCAATAAGATGAAAATGGGGAGGACAAGCTATTTGTGTGTGTTGGTAAACACAAGAAGAGGGGAGGTAACTAGCTAGCGAGAAGGTGGGTTTCAGTGGATTGTACCCTATGCTGGAAGTGGATACACTTGACTCCTGGAGGACTCCAGGGGAAGGAGAAGAAGCCAGAACAAAAGAAGGCAAGACCTGATATTCTTATACAGGGGATTTGGAGGTTAGCAGACCCGTGTTCAAACCCTGAGAGGCTTCTTTTCTAAGTATTTATACATGTGTATGTGTGTGGCTCTCTGTGCATATAACTGCAGCTGCCCACAGAGGCCAGAAGAGGCCATCAGATCCTCTGAGGCCGGAGCGACAGGTGATTCTGATGGGCCTGACCTAAGTGTTGGAAACTGATCTCAAGTCCTCTGTAAGAGCAGTACATGCTCTTAAGGGCGGACCATCACTCAAGTCCTCACTCCCCTTGAAAAAAATTATTTTACTGGCTTGTTTCTCAACTCCATGAATTAGCTGTTATCCCTTGTATTAAATGTTTCTATACCTTGGTCTTTTTTTAAAAAAGACTATTCATTTTTGATTACATGTATGTGTGTCTATAAGTGTATGTGCATGACAGTGTAAATGTCCTCAGAGGTCAGAAGAGGGCTCAGAGTCCCTGGAACTGGAGTTACAGATGGTTGTGAGCCACCATGTGTGGGTGCTGGAAAGAAAACCCTGATTCTTTACTTAGCTAGTGCTCTAACCACTGAGCTATCTCTACAGCCCCCATGTTGATCTTATTATCCGTGGATCAGTGATGATAATTCCCTGCCTGTTAGGTATCTGATACAGAGAAAGTTCTAAAACAAGCCCTTTCTTTGTTCGTGTTGGGAAGATGGTCTGTCAGACAGTGAGATGGGAAAGGGTGGGGGAGGGGCAGCAATGTGTTCTAGGTGTTCAGCGCTGGATTATCAGACACTTGAGCTTCAGTCAAGGCTCCAACACAAGGTCACCCTGTGAACCTGGGCAAGGCTCCTCTCTGGAGTTGGGTGTCACCTGTTTAGAATAATGGACTCCATGCTTCTTTCTAATGACAAGATCCTGGTCCCTAAAGACACCTGTTTGGGCTGAGAAACAGCTTCACCGATATGTGCTTGCCTAACAGACATGAGGAAGCCATGTTAAAAAGCCAGGTGTGGGGTGCATATTTGTAATCTTAGCTCTGGGAGCATGGGTACAGACAAATAGATCCCTGGGCTCGGCGGGCACCCAACCTAGCCTACTTAACACATTCTGGGTCTCAAGGCACAAGGTAGATGGTGAGGAATGACACCTGAGATTCACCTCTGGCCTTCATTCACACATTCACCCACACACAAAGACACACACACAGACACACACAGACAGACACACAGATACACACATATACACATACACACAGACACACATACACACACAGATACACATACACACACATACACACATATACACATAACACAGACACATACACATATACACATACACACATACACATATACATATACACACACACAGACAAACAGACACACAGAGAAACACACAGACACACACACACAGACACACACACACGGAGGTGAGAAACTACACGACAATCTTCTGACTTAGACATGATGGCAACAGAGTCATGGAGGTATGCTCTATGCTATGGTGTCCATGGAAACGGTGCTGCCAGTTCTCAAAATACTTGGAGTCATTGGTTCAGAATTATTTGTAAATCCAATTCTTGGAGGCAAATTAAAAATGAGCCTTGAGTTTCTCCTCTGTTGATGTGATCTTTGACAAAAACAAAAACAAACAAGAAAACACAGAGCAGTTCCCATCCTCTTACCATGAATTCTACCCCCTTTGTATCTCTGTCCATCTGTATCTCTGTCTGTCTGTATCTCTGTCTGTATCTCTGTCGTCATCTGTATCTCTGTCATCTGTATCTCTGTTCATCTGTATCTCTGTCCACCTGTATCTCTGTCCGTCTGTATCTCTGTCCATCTGTATCTCTGTCCATCTGTATCTCTGACTTGCAGAAGGTTGTGTTGGCATCTCTCGAGTCCTCTGGAAAATTGGGATAATAACATCCACACCATAGCATCCTTACCAGAGCAGTTAGTGCCAGCCTGGCTCCAGGTGGCTCTAACAATTTAGGCTGGGCCACTTGTCCTCTGGAGGACAATTAAACAGAGAGAAAGTCTGGTAAAAACATTTAGGGATTTCCTCCTGACCCACGACTTGTTCTAGGTCCTGACGTGATGTTCAGGTTTAAGTAGAGAGCAGGCAGAGTTCTGGTGTCTTAGTCAGAGTTACTACTGATGTAATGAAACACCGTGACCAAAACTTTGTTGTGAAGGAGGGCATTCATTTGGCTTACACTTCCACATCATAGTCCATCACTGAAGGAAGTCAGGACAGGAATTCAAACAGGTCAGGACCCTGAAGGCAGGAGCTGGTGCAGAGGCCATGGAGGGGTGCCACTTACCGGCTTGCTCCCCATGGTTTGCTCAGCCTGCTTTCTTATAGAACCCAGGACCACCAGCCCAGAGTTGGCACCACCCACAATGGCCTGGACCCTTCCCCATTAATCACTAATTAGAAAAATGCCCTGTAGGCTTCCTACAGTCTCATCTGTGGAGGCATTTTCTTGGTTGTCTCTCCCTCTTCTCTGATGACCCTAGCTTGTGTTAAATTGACATAAAACTACCAGCACACCTGATCAAGGGGTGGTCCCGCCCACCACTGACGATCATGTCTCTCCTACAAGGAACTGTGTGAAATCTCTTCCTGGGAGATAAGCTCCCACTCTGGTGGGGGTGGGGGTGGCAGGAATGCTTCTCCCCTTGGCATGAGATCCTGGAGACAGTTTTTAAAAGATTTATTTATTACATATACAGGGTTCTGCCTACATGTACGCCTGAAGGCCAGGAGAGGGTGCCAGGTCTCATTACAGATGGTTGTGAACCACCACATGGTTGCCAAGGAATTGAACTCAGGACCTCTGGGAGAGCAGCCAGTGCTCTTAACCTCTAAGTCGTATCTCCAGTCCGCCTGAAGACATTTTTATATTTTGGCAGCCGTTATTCCAATAGTCTGATAACACAAGAGTATCTCTTTAAAATATCTTTTCTCCTGCCAGAATGGTTGCAGCGAAGCGATGGCCAGTAGTTGGCACAATGCCAGACTTCAAGGGTTCCAGGGCAGGCCCCCAATTCTTCCTTCTACTAGTCTCTATTGTATGTGTGTGTGTGTGTGTGTGTGTGTGTGTGTGTGTGTGTGTGTGTCATTGAGGCTAGAATAAGACGTTAAGTACCCTCCTCTATCTGTCTCTGCCTTCTTCCTTGTGAGACAGGAACCTGGAGCTCACGTCTTGGCTTTCTTAGAGAGAACAGCCAGCAGCCCTAGTGATCCCCGTCCTCCTTCTGTTCTCCTTCCCCTCAGGACTGAAACTCCAGGCATGTGCAGGACCATGCAGCACACTGCATGGGCGTTGAAATGTGAACTCTAGTTCTTGCAGCAAGTTCTTAACATCAGAGCCATCTCTGCAGCCCAAGTCATCACTCCTTAAAGGTTCAGACACCTCCTGTAGGAACCAAGCCTTCTGTACATCAGCCTTTGAGGGACATTGAAGACACAAACACTCTCTTAAGCTAAGAGTAGAGTTTTAATTCTGCCCCTGGGAAGCCAGGTGTTGGCTTCTGTCTGTTGACTGTCCATTGTAACTGTCCTGAAGCCACTAGACTGGCTTCAAATCTGTTTGTGAAGCAGCTCTGCTGAGGGGAACATTTCCTTGCCGTGTATGAGCAGTGACATTTACAGCGGTAGAAACGAAAGGGGAACGTTTTTCTTGCTGACTCCTCTTCCCCTAGTGAACGATGTGGTCATGGATTTCTCAGAGGTGCACTCTGGCAGCCAAAGCATTTGTGTCGATCCCAAAAAACACACTGTAAATGTCAGACACCCAGCAGTTCCATGGGGAGTGCACAAAGCCAGCTGCTTGAAGACTGTAAAATCCATTCGAGGTTTTTGTCCTGCAGCCAGGGATGCCTTGGTCCATCAGTCCTGTGCTCAGAAAGTTCCTGCCCTTGGTATATTATTAGCACCTACATTTCAAACTGGCACTGCACAATACAAGGAACAGCGCATCATTGGCCACCATTATGATTCTTTACTTAGAAGGGCTTTAAATAGGGAAAACACCATGATGGCTCAAGAAAGGGGGAAACTTTCAGGTTTTGTTCCCGTGGTGGTGTTTGCTCTCACTTTCTGAGCAAGGAGCCATGCACTTCTATCTGCAGAGTTGAAAGGGCCCAGGTACTACATGAAAACCAAGACCCTTTCTTCTTCCAGGGCCATCTCTCAATGGGTCTCCCCATCCCTCTGTGAGTCTCTTCCTTTTTCTCTTGCATTTCTGCCCCCTCTTCCTCCTCTTCCCTGCGCCTCCTTCTCCTCCCTTCTCCTCTTCTCCTCCTTTTTCTTCCACAAGGTCTCATGTAGCCAAGGCTGACCTCAAACTTCCTATGTAGTCAAGGAGGACCCTGAACTCGTGACCCTTCCATGTGTTCTTCCCAGGTTCCAGAATGACCAGCATTTGCTACTACACCAACTTATGCAATGCTGGGGCTCGAACCTAGGGCTTTGTGAATGCTTGGCAAATGCTATACCAGCTAAGCCCAACCTGCCTGACTTCCGGTTCCTTTGCTCTAATCTCTATCTGTTTCCCCCTCCTCCTCTCAGAATTCCTGGAGAGGTTGGGAGACTTATCTATTTCTTCCTCCTACATCACACTCTAGGACAGTCGCCAGCAAGGTTCAGCCATACTCCAGCCCCCTTCTCTCAGACTCTCAGCTTGTCTGGCATCCAAATAAGTTGGGAATTTTCCAAAATGCTCTAGGAGAAGTGTGTTTAGTAACCCAAGATGTTTGCAAAGCACTGAAATATCACACCCCTTTTGGAGGCTCACAAAACATAACAGCATGCACAGTCGTGGGTCTGGGAAGTCCTGCAGCCAAGGCACAAAGAAAGTACTCAGATGCACTTTGAGTAAACTAGAATCTTCAAAACCTATTCTTTTTCCAAACTAATTTCAGTCACTTTCTGTGCAGAGCATCTCTGAAGAGCCTCAGAATCCACAGTGTCACGCCTTACTCACAGATCAGGCGTGGGTTCCACAGCCTGTGGCTTTGAAGCAAGCCTTACGAGGAGCCTAGAAAAGTCTCTGGATCTCTTTGACCTTCAATTTTATCATACGTCATATGAGATTAAGAGCCATGTTTTCCTAGGAGGTAAAGTAGTGCACATGAGAAATGTACGTATTAAGCCCTTGATACAGGCAAGGCTGTGTCTAGACTGCTGCTGCTGCTTTCATTCGTAGTATTACTCTATTCTGGTTAACATGCTCTTATTTAAAACTGGGTCTTGTTTTGTAACCCAGAACGGCCTCTAACTCGCTGTATAGCCAAAGATGGCCTCAAACGCAGAACTCTTACGGCTCCCTCCTCCAGAGTGCTGAGGTTGCAGGAATGTCTTACTATACCAGGTCATCATGACTATTAGCACTCCAAAGAAAAGCGGCCCTTCCACAAGCCCTTGCTGCCAGCCGTCACAAGCTGGCTGTCTCCATGTCTCCTGAGCCATCAAGCTCCTTGTTTTCTTAACCTTCAACTTATGGCCTATTGTCAAATCAACACCCAGCAGCCCAGCCATTCGTGACTAAGGTCTCTCTATCGCACTAGAAACCGTGTTGAACTTTTCCCTTTCAGATCACTCTCCTGAAACAGACACATGAAGGGGAATGAGCCGGGGCAGGATACGAGGTCACTTTTGCTGTCTAGTGATAAAGAATCTGTGGTCTATGTCCTCATTTGAGAAAGGCATTTGTTGGCCTGGAGAGACGGCTCAGCCATTAAAGGCTAGGCTCACAACCCAAAATATAAGATGTCCCTTTCGAATGCGCTCACATGCTTAAAGCTATGAAAATGGCAAAGCTATAAAAGAGGGTCTGTCCGTTGCTGCTCAAAGACAGACACCAGCCTGGGGCTGAGAAACAGCCAGAAGCAGAGCATCGTGTACACGGAAGTCTAGAGGAATTGTCTATTGCTCACTATGGTGAGGTCAAAGCAAGAACACCAGTACGGATGACGTTGAGCCCTGTGTTGCTGGTTATTTGCTGGCTGTGAGTTGACACTTTCTCTCTTCCCTACTTAGCTTATCTCAGCACCTCTCTTGCCACCTTGACTCTCTCATCCAGTTCCTGTAAAAGACATCCCAGGATCATGGCTGACCTCAGACTTAACAGCAGTCTCCCTACCTCAGCCTCTAGACTGCTAGGCTTACAAACCTAAGCCACCATGCCCAGTTAGCAATTACACTACCAGAACGTTGAGATGCTTACAGGAGGACTAAGTGACAGAGGTCACTTTGAGCCTAATGGTTCAAAGTCATACCTCAATCTGCAAGCTGCTGATGTTGCTGCTGCTGTCAGCCTAATGTGAACCCACAAAGCTGGTAAGCAGTAGCACAGCCATCTTGGCTGTGGTAACCATATCTACTCAGTTAGTTTGGTTATTTTATTCTTCTAATATTGACTGTTTCGGGGTCTTGTTGTTTATTTTGTTTGTTTACTTGTTTGTTATGTCACAGCCTAAGTCACTTTAGCTGCAAGGGAGCCTAGGAGTTGGCTGTTGTTGTTGTTGTTGTTGTTGTTGTTGTTGTTGTTGTTGTTGTTGCTGTTTTAATCTCCATCATTTATAACATGAACAGAGAGAGGCTAGGGTTCATGGAAGACAGTAGACTAGATTCCAGAAGACTACCAACATAAAACAAGGGCAGCTTCTGAGGTCAACCTCAACCCTCAGTAACCCTAAGAACGTAAGATGACAGAGCCACCCAAGAAACGTTAGTCATGGGGAAACCATGAGTCCATTGTTAGGATGGGAGTACCTGGAGTGGACTTAGCTGTTCTGAAAGATACTGGAAGCATAATGGTGCATGAGCTTGGAAATATCACAGAAGACAGCAACACATAAACGCAGACACACAGCCACGCCACGCAGAGATGAAATTAAGAATTCCCTAACCGGTTCGGTCCCCAGCTCCAAAAAAAAGAAAAAAGAAAAAAAAAAGAATTCCCTAACCGACACATTGTGATTAATACTTTCCATTCTGGTTGGGGATTTGGCTCAGTGGTAGAGCGCTTGCCTAGCAACCGCAAGGCCATGGGTTCGGTCCCCCAGCTCCGAAAAAAAGAAAAGAAAAAAAAAAAAAAAGAACTCAATACTTTCCATTCTGTGGAGGGAGAAAAGTTAGCCTGGAATTTTGTGAGTTTTCTTTTTCCATGCTTGCTTGCTTGTTCCATTTTACAGCACAGAAGATCAAAGCCATGGTCATGTGCACTCTACTGCTGAACTCCATCCTTCGTCTGGGTTTTCACAAGGAGCTCTGGGTGTGTACCCCCTGCTCGGAGGATAGTGCATTGACTAATTTCTTCCCCAAAAGAAAACTAGAGGAAAGTGCAAAATATCAAGGGACTAACTAACAAGTTGTGCAGAAATTTAAAATGATCTTTCAGAATTAAAAAGAAAGGGTCAGAGGGCTGGAGAGGTAACTCAGCCTGTAAAGAGCTTGCTGGGTACAGATGAGGACCCAAGCTCAATCCTCAGAATCCACATTAAGGAAGGAGAAGGAGGAAGAGGAAGACAAAGATGAAGATGAGGAAAAAAGAGGAAGAGGAAGAAGAAAATGAAGAAGAAGAAAAAGAGGAGGAGGAGGAGGAGAAGCTGGCTGTGAGACCCTCACTTGTAATCCCAGTACTGAGAATACAGAGAACAGAGAACCCTGGGGACTTGCTTGCCAGATATCCTAACCACCAGTGAATCACACGCTAGTGAAAGACAAAAACAAGGTGTGTGTGTGTGTGTGTGTGTGTGTGTGTGTGTGTGTGGTGTGTGTGTGTGAGGGGTGGGATGGTGGTGAGATTGCTCAGTGAATAGAGGCACTGGCTGCCAAACCTGAGCCCTGCAACTTGCCCTCTGACCTCTAAATGCTGTGACACACGCATGCCCAGGCATTAAAATAATTAAAGCAACTTTAAAGGCACCCAAGGACAATACCAAAGATCTAGCCCTGACACACACACACACACACACACACACACACACACACACACACACACACACCAAGAAATCATTAAAAAAATTGTCAGATTCACCTTGCAGACAAAAATCCAGGAAATGTAATAGCATTTTAGATCTTGAGGCTGTAATGTTTTCATCTTAGTGACTGGGCGTTCATTAGGAAATATGAAAGCAAACGCTGTCACCTCTTCAACCTCTTGCTTCCAAATTATTTAGCCAAAAGGTGCATGTCACAGCTGAGGAGAAGTGATGAACTATTTGAGGTAGGCCAGAGTGGTGAGGTGCTAATGGTGCGTGTGTTTATACGAGATGAGGGGGAAGTTACCAAAGCATAAGGCTACCGCACTAAGAACAGAATGTCAAGGCAGCAAGGATATCTTTTAGAGGGATCGGGATTCGAAGTAAACATCTCTCTCAGGAAGCATCCGGCCTTAAAGATACAATCAGACGACCCGAAATAACTCATACGCACAGGAAGATGAGCTCGCTACGGGGGAGCCAAGAAAAAAAAATAGAATATGAAGAGACGTCACAAACTTAGAACTCAGTAGAAAAGTAACCTGTTTTTACTGGTGATCTTATAAGAACTTCCAGAGGGAAGGAAATTCTCTCACGAACGTAAGCCAAGGAAAGAGACGACGATGCCCACTCTCACTTAGGTTTGAGAACGTTCAAGAGTTAAGTTGGCGTGGAAGGAAGAAGACTGCAGTGAGCGCCATGCCACCATGAGTGGATGAATCAAAGTCTGTGAGAAGTTTCGGAGCGTCCGTTGAAAGGCTCTGTCACACAAACAGGATGGAAAGGTCACCCTGAAGCATGACCCCAGCCCGGCAGAACAACTGATTGCCAGGGAAAGAAGGAAGAAACCAGGGAAGATAAAAATACAAAGACGGGTCCACTTCAAAGTGAGGGCTGAGGTGTTGGGGAGGCACGGGCTGGAAGCACAAAGCGGCCGGCTGCTGACCACTGCAGGGCAAGGCTCTCATTGGAGCCCACCTGGAGAAATACACAGCTCTGCAGCAGGAGCCAGGACAGGCTGGGGCAGGGGGATGGGACAGCACTGACTCCACAGGGAAAGAGCTAGGGTTCTCTGCAGCAGGGAAAGCAGTTAATTTAAGAACCAGGGGGTGAATGCAGGGGCAAGGCTAAGATCTAATTAGACCCGCATTGCTCTTGATAATCAAACAGCCCATGACAGCAGGCAAAGGATGATGCTGCAGGGTAAAAAGAAAAAGAAAAAAGGCAGCTGCTAGCCTAGGACAGAGTAGAAAGAAGCCAAAATGCCCATGTTTCAAATACTGCTGACTTGACTCCAAGAAGACACGGCCATCAAATCCAGCCACAGAAAGATGCCTGAATCCAGAATGTTCTCCCGGTGTACCCACTAGGACTGTAGCTGTCATCTACCCAGGACAGAATTTGCTGGATCCAGTGCAAAACGAAAAGTGGTGTCCTTTTCACAAAGCCGGGGACAATGTGAAGAGCTTTTCCCTTTCTTCTGAGGTCAATCTCTCTAAAGAGATTGGTTTCTTGATCTAAAATTAAGCGTGCCATCAGACCCTACTGCTGCCCACGTAGCTACCTTTACCTGTTAGCCACTACTGTGCCTCACACCGTTGGCCCTTAGGACAAGACAGAGGCTTCTCTGAGTGTGAGTCCCTGCCCCCGACCATCTGCCTAGTGATAGAACCGCCCACAGTGGACCAGATCCTCCTACATCAATTAGTAATCAAGAAAATGAGTGAAACCGTTTGGACACTTCACATGCTTCCAAATG